>NC_080418.1:139602292-139908114 GCF_029873635.1 Malania oleifera
AAGATTGATAGTGGAGCTGTTTGCATGCCTTTTGTTCCTACTACTCAACAAATAGCCGATATCTTCACCAAAGGACTTTTCAGACTTAGTTTTGAGCTCTTTGTAAGCAAGTTGGGCATGATAGATATCTACGCTCCAACTTGAGGGGGGGTGTCGGATTTCTAGGGAATAAATTAAGAAATTCTATTTTTTGAATAAAATCTGAAATTACTATTTCAGATTCTAGTAGTTTCAGTTTCCGTTTTCTAGCCTAGAGATCTTCTGATTTTGTAGTGATTTGATTTGCTGATTTGGTGGCCTTCCTAATTTGGTGGTCTTCCTTCTACTATTTATCTTGTAATCGTGTCTCTTGAAATTCAATAAGAATGGTTATTCTTCTTCAAAAAAATCCTTCAATCTCCATATGATTTATGTAATACATTCTTCAACATTAGCCTATTTGATGTGGATGACATCAGCACATCACCCATACAACAATTATTACAACAATAAAAGATTGTTAAAATCCTTAAACTCCCACCTCTCTTCCTACTACCCCCCCCCCCCCAAAAAAAAAACCAAAAAAAAAAGAGAGAAAATGAAAAAAACCTAAGCGCCACCCCATACAGACCTTTAGTGAAAAAGACCATATAGGGTACAAATCAGAACTCCTAGTTCATTCAGAAATGATTCGAAGTACCTAGCCTGATTCAGGTTTTGAAACACAAATCCTGGGAACCATAAAAGGCACATTGTTTTTGCCAGTCATTGCTTCTGCACTGAACTCCTCCTACCCACTTATTTAGACTTTGGAGGCAGAATCCATTCCATGTTGTATTTGAAAAAAAAATAAAACAAATGATGAAAGTATTCTTGTTACAAATCTGAAATAAATTGAATAATCAATGAAGAACATACAGCACTTAGGGATAGAGAAGGAAAAAAGAGAGACGAAGAGGTGAGAGTAAGAAACAGCGCCAGCAATCCTGAAGAGATCCACATACAGCTCCAGATCTGCTCTCTTTATGTCTTAATAATAAAAAGATATGAAGGCCAAAAATATCCCTACACACACCACTTAACTATCAATAAAATGTTCCCATCTATCTCTCCCCCTCCCCCCACCTTTTCAGACGTGCAAAAATATTATCTATTCCCAACTACAACAATTAGACAAGGCTGGTTTAAATAAAGCCTTCATAAAATCTCCTAACCGATCAACAAATTTACAAAGGGAGTCCTCACAACCATTTTCAAAACAGCACCCTGCTTAAGATGACAATCAATTTCTACGTGTTTTTCCCTAATGAAACACTAGGTTACTAGCAATATAAATGGCAGCCTGACTATCACAAAACTCGTGTGCTTCGTTATCAAGAAACTCATCTGTAACATAATAGACTTCAACTACACTTGTTCACTAATGATATGAACCATCAACCATAGGTCAGAACTCTACTTCAGAATTGGAACTGGCTATGGTAATTTGACATTTGCAATCCCACTTCAGTCATTGCTAGTGATGATGATGTCATCAAAATAAAACTACTATAAGCACTGCATTTCTCCTTTTTGAGGAAAAAATACTAAATGATCAAAGTAGCGCTGAATAAAACCAAATGCAAAGACCATCATATTAGTTAAACCAGGCTTAAGAGACTACTTATGATCATAAAGGACATTATGTAATTGCACACCTTACCACTCTCTCCTTGAGCAACATGCCCAGGAGATTGCTTAATGTAAATCTCTTCCTCCACACAAGAAGGCATTCTTCATGTTCAAGTGGAAGAAGGGTCAATCAAAATTAACTACCCATGAGATCAATACACGAACTTTATTAAGTCAAGCAGTATGAGAGAAGGCCTCAAAATAATCAATACCATATGTTTGGGTGTACCCCATGACAACCAACTGAGCCCAGGGCAATTAATATAGAATCATTAGTGAGATGTTTGACTGCGTAGACCCAACAACCAAACCAACTCCTTACCAAGAGGAAGAAGAACCACCAAATCCTATGTCCCTCAAGTAGTCAAGACATCCATTTCTACATCCATTGGATTATTCTACCAATGGTTAGAAAGCATTTCAACATGTGAAGAAACAGGGAAAATAGAGGAGATAGACAAGGCAAAAGAATGCATAATAATAGAAAGATGAAGAACTAAAACATAATGAGTATTAGGATAAGCAACTAAGGACTGCTTAGCACAAGTTTTGGTACCTTTCAGCAATTGGAAAATCCAAGTCACATTAGGATGGACCACCAAATGCAGAAGTGGAGATAATGAAGGGCAAAAAAGGCAGCTACAGGGTGGTAGTAATGTCTGCACCTGCTTTTCGACTACATAAACTGTCAACGTTTCTTTATTTTAGTAACAGATGGATTTGGATGAGAAGTGAAAGCTTTCTCTAGAGGAATAAGGGCAGGAACAGGAGGATCAACACATTGGGAGGAACTGAAATTGTTGGTGGACTAAAAATATATTCCTCTAAAGGGGAACCAACATTAGAGAAATAAGGCGTCCCTTCAATAAAAGATATCAGCCTTCACACAGTTCCCGTGAGTGTGGGGATCATAACGTTATAACCTTTTGAGTTCTTGAGTACCAACAAAGACATATTTAATAGCACAACAAGAGAACTTACCCTGACTAGTGCGTGGAACATGAACAAAGCATGTGCAGCCAGAGACCATCAAGAAGGATACTTGCCCCCTAGAACACTGGAGGGATCCTATTAAGTAGAAAATAGGCTGTATGGATGGCATTAGTCCAAGAAGTTTTAGGAACACCCATATGAACATGCATATGAAAGAGTAAATCCCGTGCTATGTCAAGCTAATGTCTTTTCTTCTCTTTTTTCAGCTACTCAAAGGGGTATGTACACACAATGTTTGATGAATAATCCTTTAGCCAAGAAAAAAGATTGAAGGTCATTTTGAAAAAATTCAAGTGCATTATCCAAACAAAAAAGTTTGAATACCAATGTCAAGCTGAATTTCCATTTCCTAGTAGAAGTGTACAACAAAGTGAATATATTGAGAAATTTAGACCTATCTTTTAACAAATAGATATATTTCATACACAAAACTTCATCGACAAAGGACACAAAATATTGATGACCTTTTAGATTCTTGACTCTACACAGACCCCAAATATCTATCAATGAATAAGAGAAAATAACAATTTACTAAAAGACTTAACTTTAAACGAAAAATAAATCCTAATGTACCTTCCTATTGACATGTAGAACACTTCAAACAAGCAATAGACTTGAAACTGGGGAAATTAATTGCAGTTTCTGAAGGGATGGATGACCCACAAGCATACAACTAAGCCAAAGAAAAAACATGAGTAGAAATTGAAGAAGCATCCACCACGACCATCAAAATAGTAGCTTATCTTTCTCAAACCCTCCACTAATCCTTTCTTCATCTACAAATTTTGAAGAATGCAATGAGAATGGAGGAAATTTAGGCACATATAATAAAGAGGAGTTGAAGGAAACAAAAGTATATTGCCACAAGCAAAAGCTAGAATAACTAAACCATAGTCAATAGTAAGAGTGTAAAACTAATGGGTTTCAAGGACTTAAATAAATTAGGACTACCTATCATATGCAAGGAGGCACCACAATCAATAACCCACGAAGAGTAGGATGAAGAGGCAAGAAGCCAGTTTTACATAAAGGAGGTTGATAAGACCCTAGGGTTTTATCCTGGAGAAATTGGGGAAATTTGAAGAAGGGAAAATAGTAAGAGAAAATAGGGTTTGATCACTTCGAGGGGATTTGCCTCCAAATTAGACAAAGGCTATGAATTATGTTATTGCTTGGATGGAAAAGCCCCGTAGGATTACATATATATAGGGTAGGGAAACATACTCCTATAAGGAATGTAAAATATCTCAATCCAAGTCCTTCATGGACTCAATCCCAATTGATTTGGGAATCCTAACACATTAAATAAAAATCCCAATATTAAATAATCCTAAAATTAAATAGAATTCATTAATAATCATAATAGATTAATTAGAAATCCCAATTGATTTGGGAATCCTATCATTAAATAGAAAATTCCAATTGATTTAGGAATCCTAAAATTCTCACCGCCTTCAAACCACCCTTGTCCTCAAGGTTGAGCAGAAATAAACTTTAGGAATCTCTCCTCTAAGGATTGATAAGTTTCCCAAGTTGCATCTTAGATGGTGAGACCAGTGAACTAAAACTTCTATGATGTCTCAACTTCTGCATTTGACCACCCCGGTATCCAAAATTGCTTGTGGCTACACTTGAACCTCACTCATAGGTGCAACATTAGGCAAGTGGCGTTGGACAGTAACTTGCTCCCCTAACTTCGTTTTTAGGCAAGAGACATGAAAAACTAGATGTACCTTAGAATGTGTTAGTAAGTCAAGATGATAAGCAACAGGGCCTATATGTTCTAAGATCTTATAAGACCGTAGAATCGAGGAGACAACTTCATCGAAGAACAAACACTCACAAATACCTATCTATAAGGTTGTAGCCTGAGAAATACTGAATCTCCCATTTAGAATTCCCTTTCACTATCTTTTCTATTTCTGCTTTTCGAAATTTCAAAAATAAGGATAGCAATAAAGACAGACCTTAGTAGGGACACTACCTGGCAATAGAGGAATACGGTGATCATGTCTTCGCTAAGGTGGCAATCCCTGTTGCACTAGAAATAGGTCAGAAAATTCTGAAATAAGAGAGTCTAGCCCTTCACGCTAGTTAGATTGATGTTGTAAGGTGCTCAAAGTTGTACCAAGCAACCACGTCGCTCCTTTCTAAGGAGTTTCTCCATATGATGGCTTGAAACCATAGTGACATTACCACATCGTTTGCCTGGTACTCAAAGTTGTACCAAGCAACCATGTCGCTCCTTTCCAAGGAGTTTCTCCATATGATGGCTTGAAACCATAGTGACATTACCACAACGTTTGCCTTTAAGAGTCACTCTTTGGCCATTCACGGTGAACTTCATAACTAGTTTAGAGAAATTCGAAGCTATATCACCTAAAGTCCTTAACCATTCAATACCCAAAACTTCTTCATAGTCTTCTAGCGGCAACAAAAAGAAATCAACATACAAGTCATGGTTCTGCATAGTAAGTTTTAAACTTCGGACACGTGCTCTGACATATCAAGGTCCTTCTATTTGCAACCTTCACATCAAACTTTTCCCCCCACTCCATAGGATAGGCTAGCCATTTAGCAATTTTAGTGTCTATAAAATTATTAGTGCTACCTGTATCAATTAAGATAGTAATAGGTTGGCATTTTAGGAAGCCACTAATTTTCATGGTTTAAGGATTAGCATAACCAAGTAAAGCATGAACTGAAGAAGTGATAGATTCATCATTATCATCAAATTCCATACCTTCTTAATCTGAATAAGCCGGGTCATCCTCAACCTCTTCTCTGGCTCCTCCACTGGTTCAATCATCAATGGTCATCCCTTTTTGCAACGATGCCCTCTATGCAACTTTTCATCAAAATGCTAGCACAAACATTTTGTCATTCTTTCTATAAGTTCCTCTTGATTCAATTGTTTGGCAATAGGATCGCAAGAAGCCATAGATGTGATAATGTTGCTGACATTTTGCTTGCTAATGTTCTTATTGGAGCGACGTTGTTCTTCTCACAACTTATCTTCTTCTAACCGTGCAAAGGAAATTGTAGTAGTCATAGTTCGTAGCCAACGTACTTTGACCTCACACCTAATGTTAGGTAGGAACCTTTAATAAAAGTACCAATGAGTTGACTTTTATTCCAATCTTTAGTCCTGTTTGATAGTCGCTCAAATCATGTATGACACTCCGAGACAGTGCTAGTTTGGCATATTTTAGCAAGCTCTCTATTGATATTCTTGTATCCGATGGGCCCTAATCGGACAAGAAATCTAGAAACAAATTCTGCCTATGAAGGCATTCCATAACGAGCTTCAAGCTAGTTATACCATTGAATAGCATCACCATCCAAACTAATAGAAGCAATCTCAACTCTAGATGTTTCTGGAGTTCAATGAAAGCAAAAGTATTTTTCAGCCCTAGAAACCCAACAAGTAGGGTCATAACTGTCCCACCAAGGAAATTCCACCTTCATACGCGAAGGATCCCCATCACGCTCTCCTTAGTAACCTCCTTCGCACACATGTGGCTGCTCCCTAAGATTAGATGATGTAGAGGCATCATCTTCTCTCTATTTGTGGGAAGATGTAATGAAATGTTTGGAGAGCAATTCCCAGAGGTCTTCAAATTGAGACTTAAAACATATTGCTAAGTTCAGCCTTTAGCCTAACTTCCATCTGGGACTCTGCTGAATTTTCTAAGGCCTTTGCATATGAGTGAAGATCAAGAATTCCAAGATCTTGCTATTGTTGGCGAACTTGGCGTGTTAACAATGCCAGCTCTGATACCAAATGATAAGACCCTAGGGTTTTAGTGGGAAGAAATTGGGGAAATTTTAAAAAGGGAAAATAGTAAGAGAAAATAGGGTTTGATCACTTTGAGGGGATCTACCTCCAAATTAGACAAACGCTATGAATTATGTCATTGCTTGAACGAAAAAGCCCCCTAGGGTTACATATATATATAGAGTAGGGAAACTTACTTCTATTAGGAATGTAAAATATCCCAATCCAAGTCCTTAACGGACTCAATCCCAATTGATTTGGGAATCCTAATGCATTAAAAAAAAATCCCAACATCAAATAATCTTAACATTGAATAGAATTCATTGGGAATCATAATAGATTAATTAGAAATCCCAATTGATTTAGGAATCCTAACAAATGCAATAGTGCTAGATGTAGAAGATTGAGTTTGGAGTTGTTGAACCATGCGGGCGTGGATCAAGTACTCTAACTCTTCGTAGAGTGGCTAAGTGCACTAGAAGTGTTAATAGTTGAATCACCCTTGGCAAGAGACTTATTAGCCAAAAATAGATAGAGATCCCAACAAAAATCAACAATAGGATATTCCTCACCATAATGTGTGCAAATGCAAGAATTGCCAAGCAAACTCCTCATCCTAATACATTGCTATGGAAATCCCGAATGATTTGGAAAGGATTTGGAGAAGATTGTGGTAAAAGATTAAGGCTCTAATTAGATCCAATATTTAGGCTGATTGTATAGGTTGACTTTTATATGTCCATATTTTATTCTCTATGTACATGTTAAATAGGGACCCGAGTATTTAAAGAATACACAATTGAATATATAAAAGATTTATTCTCATTTTCTACATGGTATCAGAGCTCGGGTTACTCTGAAACCCTAAGCAATCCATGGCTGCCCAAAAAGGAGACAGCCATGAGTCCAGCCAGTCGGCAACCCAGGAAGGAGAGTCGAAGATAACCTCCTCCATGGGCTCGGCCGGCATATTCGAGAATTCCCCACTCCATATTACTGTTGAAAAATTCATTAGTAAGAATTATAGAGAATGGGCACAGTCAATCAAGCTCATTATTGACGGTAAAGGAAAACTCGGTTTTCTTACCGGCGAGACTCAGTGACCACCTCCTACCGATGCAGTGGCATCCCAGAAATGGCGGTCTGAGAACTCCTTGATAACATCATGCTTGATAAACTCTATAAAGCCAACCATTGGCAAAACGTACCTGTTTCTCCCGACGGGAAAGAACGTGTTGGATGTAGTGCATAAGACATACTCCGATGCTGAAAATACTTCACAGATTTTCGAGTTGAAGACGCGGCTATGGCAGACGAAGCAAAGAGATAGGGAAGTCATGGAATACTACACCAAGATGCTCGGACTTTGGTAAGAACTCAATCTCAACTGCGAAGACGAATGGGAATGCACAGGTGAGAGTGTACGTTTCAAGAAGAATATGGAGAACGAGAGAGTATTTGAGTTTCTGGCGGGGCTAAATTGAGAGCTTGATGACATAAGGAGCAGGATTCTAGGTTGCTAGCCACTGCCTTCCATCCGAGAAGTCTTCTCCGAGGTTTGGCGAGAGGAAAGTAGGAGGAACGTGATGTTGAAGGAGCGAAACCAGTCTAGGCCCGAGGCATCAGCTCTTGTAACCCATGGCCCTCATATTGGATCCGGACCAAAACAATCCAAAAGGCCCTATTGTGAGCATTGCAAAAAAACGGGCCATACTAAAGACACCTGCTGGACCTTACATGGCAAGCCCGCGGATTGGAAGCCCAGACAGTCCAATAAAGCCCATGGTCATCAGGCCTCCACCGAAACCCAGGAAAAAAACATACCCACAAAAGCCCATGGTCCGACAGCTTCTAGTGGGGGATTTAATTTCAACCAACTTGCGAAAATATATGAGCTATTTTCCAATTTCCAAGCCTCGGGTCAGTCCTCTAATAACATGTCATCTGGTTCTTTAGCCCACAAAGGTACTTTTTTGACAGCCCTTAGTCCCACTTCTCATTTTACCCCTTGGATTATTGACTATGGTGCATCTGACCATATGACCGATGCTCATCATTTATTTTCAACATACTCACCTCGTGCCGGTAATTTAAAAGTCAAAATTACAGATGGGACTCTATCCCCTGTCACTGGAAAAGGGAGTATTCGTATTTCTGAATCTATTACTCTTAAATATGTCCACGTTCCTAATTTATCGTGCAATTTGTTGCCTATTAGTCAGTTAACCAAACAATCTAATTGCTCAGCTAAATTCCTACCCTCTTATTGTGTCTTTCAGGACCTATTATCGGGGAAGACGATTGGCAGTGCTAAGGAATGTGACGGACTCTACTACTTCGAGAAAGCTAATGTGAATGGACCGTGTCCTCCTACTTTTTGTAATTCTACATCTAGTCCTAGGGAAAGTGAACTTTTGTTATGGCACAAAAGGATGGAACATCCTAGTTTTCAGTATTTGCAGCACTTATTTCCTTCAATATGTTCGAACAAAACTGCCTTGGATTTTTAGTGTGAAGTGTGTGAACCTGCCAAACACCATTGTACAATTTTTCCTAGATCTCAGTATAAACCATGCATGCCATTTAGTCTGATTCACAGTGATCTATGGGGTCCTTCTCATACTCCTAATAGGACCCATACAAAATGGTTTATTACTTTTATTAATAATCGCACTCGTCTGTGTTGGGTATATTTATTGACTGATAAAACTGAGGTTCAATCGGTCTTCATGAATTTTCACTCTATGATAGAAACCCAGTTTCACACAAAAATCCAAATCATTCGTACTAACAATGGTACTGAGTATTTCAATCACTCCTTGGGCACGTATCTCAAGAGAATGGTATTATCCATCAAAGCTTTTGCGTTGACACCCCTCAACAAAATGGGGTTGCTAAACGGAAAAATTGACATATCCTTAAAGTTGCTCGTTCCTCTGTTGTTCACCTCTCACATGCCAACAAAATTTTGGGGTGACTCAATTTTGACAGCCACATACCTCATTAACCGAATGCCTAGTAGAGTCCTATCCTTTGCAACTCTGCTCCAAAAACTCCAAGAGACTTTTCCCAATTCTAGGCTCAGCTCACATCTTCCGCTTCGTGTCTTTGGGTCCACTGTATTTGTCCACATTCATGCACCCAAGCAAAACAAATTGGATCCCAGAGCACTTAAATGTGTCTTTCTTGGTTACTCTCCCACACAAAAGTGTTACAAATGCTATGACTTAATCTCCCAGAAACTCTATGCTAGCCTGGATGTCACCTTCTTCAAACATACCCCGTACTACTCGCTTTAGGGGGAGTCCTTAAGTAAAGCTCGACCCTCAAACTCAGACTACTTCGATATTGCTGTTTTCGAGACCACTCCATACCCTATATCCGCTCCTTCGCCTTGTACAGAAGGAAACTTGAACTCAGGGAGAGATGCAGAAATACAAACAAATAAGGAAACACTTGTCTACTCAAGGAGGCCAAAATCGAAGTCCAATGAGACACTCACTTCCGCAGCTCCAAAAGAGTCAAAACCAGTGTTAGTTCCAACTCCTCATGAGTCCGACTCCAATCCCGACCAGGAAAAAGATGACTTACCCATTGCTCTTAGAAAACAACCTCATTCATGTACTCTCCACCCTATCTCAAAATTTGTCATCTTACAATGCTCTTTCTGCCAAGTGTCATGCTTTTACGTCTAACCTTGACAGAATCCAGATTCCTAAAAATATTCAAAAAGGCTTTGAGATTCCAGAGTGGAGAGAGGTAGTGATGGAAGAGATAAGGGCACTAGCAAAGAATGGAACTTGGAAGGTGATGACTTTGCCAAGGGGGAAGAAACTTGTGGGCTGTAAGTGGGTGTTCACAGTAAAGTACAAGGCTGATGGCACAGTAGAACGATACAAAGACCGCCTTGTGGCAAAGGGGTTCACTCAGACATACGGTATTGACTACACCGAAGCATTTGCACCAGTAGCAAAGCTGAACACTATACTGGTTCTCTTGTCCCTAGCAACAAACCTAGACTGGCCACTCCATTAGTTTGACATCAAGAATGCTTTTCTGAATGGTGAGCTAGAAGAAGAAGTGCTCATGACACTACCACCAGGATTTTGCAAAGAGGGAGAAGAAACCAGAGTGTAAATTGAAGAAATCCCTATATGGACTCAAGCAATCACTGAGGGCGTGGTTTGATAGATTTGCAAAGGTAATAAAGAATCAAGGATATCGATAGGGGCAATCAGATCACACTATATTCTTCAAACAGCCCAATGAGGGAAGAAGGACCATCTTGATTGTGTATGTCGATGAGATCATTCTCACCGAAGATGACACAGGAGAGGTGGAGAGATTGAAGAAGGTCTTAGCCATAGAGTTTGAGGTAAAAGACCTGGGTCAAATGTGATATTTCCTAGGAATGGAGGTTGCCAGATCAAGAAAGGGAATTAGTGTCTCCCAGAGAAAGTATGTACTTGACCTTTAGACCGAGACTGGCATGCTTGGTTGTAAACCAAGCGATACTCTTATCGAGACAGGAAAAAGAACGGAAGATGTAGGAGAGCATGTGGATAGAGAGAGATATCGGAGACTAGTAGGTAGATTGATCTACCTCTCTCACACTAGACCTGACATTGCTTTCGCTGTAAGTTTGGTCAGTCAGCATATGCACTCACCAAAGGAGAGTCACCTAGAAGCAGTATATAAGATTCTCAGATATCTAAAAGGCTCTCCAGGGTGAAGACTATTCTTCAATAAAGGTGACAGTAAGAAGTTAGAGATCTATACAGATGCCGATTGGGCAGAATCAGCAGAAGACAAAAGGTTTACTACCAGCTACTGTACCTATGTTTGGGGAAATCTAGTAACATGGAGGAGTAAGAAGTAGAGTGTGGAAGCCAAAAGCAGTGCTGCAGCTAAATTCAAAGTTGTTGCACAAGGGATGTGTGAAGGGCTATGATTACAAAAACTTTTGGAAGAACTACACATCACGGTAGAGCTCCCCATCAAACTCTATTGTGACAACAAAGCCACCATTAGTATTTCTCATAATCCTGTTCAGCACAACAAGACTAAACATATAGAAGTGGACAGGCATTTTATATAGGAGAAAATTGAGAAGGGGACAATTTGCATGACCTATATCCCTACAAGAGAACAATTAGCAGATATTTTCACTAAGGGATTACAAAGATCTAGCTTTGAAGAGTTTATTTGCAAGTTGGACATGATCAATATCTATGATCCAACTTGAGGGGGAGTGTGAACATCCCGAATGATTTGGAAGGGATTTGGAGAAGATTGTGGTAGAAGATTAAGGATCTAATTAGATCCGATATTTAGGCTGATTGTATGGGTTGACTTTTATATTTCCATATTTTATTCTCTGTGTACATGCTAAATAGGGACCTGAGTATGTAAAGAATACACAATTGAATATACAAAAGATTTATTCTCATTTTCTACAATTACCTCTACCATGATACCCTCAAAACCTTGACCTTGTCCTCCAACAATTCTCTTTTAAAGGTGCCAACCGTGGCTAAACTATCATGGGAAGAAGCTTGAGAAAAGGGATGACCCATATTTGGTGATCCATTGAACTCTAGCATATGCCTTTTTTTCAAAAACAGCAAAAGAAGATATATTAGATGAGAAGAAGAGTAGGTAGAACATCTAGAGACAAAAATTCCACCAAATAAAGAAAAAAAGAGAAAAATAAATAAATAAAAATAAATAATACAAAAGACACTAACCTCCCCTAAGGTTTGACAAAATGATAGGGACCTCCCATGAGGTTTCAAAAATCCCATTGACCTCTCTGAGGTTTCAAAAATGTTGTAATTTCCCTTGAGATTTGCAAAAAGAAATAAACCTCCTCTCAAAGGACTTGTCTTTTTTTGCAAAATACGAGGGAAGGTTTGTGTCTTTTTGAAAAACCTCAAGTGAAGTTCCTAGAATTCTTAAAACGTTAGGAGAGGTCCCTTGAATTTTTGAAACCTCCAGGGAGGTCAATGTCTTTTTACAAAGCCTTAGGGAGGTCAGGACCTTTTGCCCTAAAAAATAAAACTACACAATATCAGCCAAGGAACCCCTATTTCAAACCCTTTCCATCCTAGTTCACCGAGCTCTTCAAATTCGCTAATTCCCTTTGTACCTTCATCCTTCGACTTTTACCACCATCCATATGCACTTCATTTCCTCCAATGTCACTCAACTTTAAATCCATTTTATCCAAAAGATTTTGAGCTTTTAATTTCTTCTTAGGAATCTCCACCATTGGTGTAGGAAAATTTTCATCCCTACTCCATAACTTGTTCACCAACCCATCATTATCAAAAATAGAAACTCCCTCCAAGCCTTCCAATGGGGTGGATGGACAAATAACAAATCCCCTATTTCATCGCAGTAATAAAAAATGTACCCATATTGTTCTCAAATCTCATCCGATAACAACCCCCATGACAATCAACTCACTAATATCATCACTCTCTGAATTTAAAAAACCTCCCCATTTCTTTCCTATATTTCCTTTACAAACCTTGTTACTACATCCATCCTTCTTTTTTTCACTAAGTTCTTCCGCAATAATCAACTCTCCTTTGGAATTTCTCCTTAGTAACTTTGGCACTGACTCACCAGAATTTTCTCTCTTTTCTTCAAGAACCATCTTCATTTTTAGCACCTATACAAGCTGCCCTCCTACGAGCATAAACCTTTTTACCCTCAAATCTATCACCATTAAGACTCCAATTATCAAATTTCTCCTCAAACCCAGCTTCTTCTTTTTTAATCTTTTTCATACCACTCCTAATACATCTTCAATAATTGACACAATCTTCACCCCATGATCTTGTTTCGAATCTAATATGTTGCAAGAATTTTGAACGTTTTGGTCATTCCGACTCAAATCTTGGAAAACTATATGTTGGATTTGGATTCCATTAACAGGATGTTTAGAGTCCTCCCCAACACTCATTTCCTTAGATCCAGGAGCAAAATTTTGAACATGCACTTCATCAAAACCAATAAGGAGGTACTCCTTTCACTATTACTGCACACATGGTCCAGAACACCAACAAGTTTATAAATTCCCTTTTCACATCCGACCGAAAGAAGCCAAACCATCAGCAAACTAGACCACCACTTCCTTGGAAATCCTAACCCACTTGTTATGAGTGGCATTATTCTCGACCACAAGGAAAGACAAGATCTCCCCAACCTTGTCTAAATGCAGATCGAAGGTTTTTCCTTCAATCTGAACCAATCATTTCAGCATAACCTAACTCCTCTCTCACCATTGGTAACTAGGTCAGCCATAATTGAACGCTAAAGAGTGAAAGATGTCCCCCTTAGTCACAGAGAACGAAAATCAGAAGCTACGAAGGGTGTATAAGGGGAAATCAGAGGGAGAGAAGGAGAGAAAGGAGGATTAGGGTTTTCTTTGCAAAGAAGAGGATAGGACAAAGGGAAAAAAAGGTGAAGAGGAGAGATCGAGTGAAGTTCCAGAGAGAGTTAAACACCAAAAGAGGAACCTTTATGGTCGCGATCTTGGAGAAAGGTGACAGCTTAGGGAGGCGTTGCGACCTTTCTCTCGACTCCATGGTCTTGCACTTAGAGCAAGGTGTTGGCTTGGGGAGGCATCACAAGAGGTATAGTGTACTCTAAATACACTTTGTTCATTTTTTTATTTTATTTTTTTATCTTAAAATTATAGTTATAAGACCAAATGGATATGTACAGTATCACTGGGCATACCAAGGAAAGGGAGAACAAACTCCCAGACAGACAACTGCAAAGCAGTACAATCAAAAAGCCACACAATGGCTCAGATCAACTACTACTCAAATACACCAAAACCTGGGCATACCCAGGGGCCAAAGGCCAAGTTGACAAACATTCATCAACTCATTCAACTACTTCTCAAATACATCAAACCTGGGCATGCCAAGGGGTCAATGGCCAATCTAAAGCAGTTACATACAGAGGAAAGTGAACTTATCAAACAAAATCCTAAAAATGTGGGTCTGGACCACTCTAACAATAGCATCCGGGTGTGTAGCACATCCTTCAAATTTCCTTTTGTTGTGAAACTGCCACAAAAAGTAGACCGTAATGGCAGGCAGGTTCTTTTAGCAACCGCCTGCACTCCAGTGCCCTTTGCTTCCTTACGGAGCCATTTGAGGGCTGCTTTGATAGTAGTCATTGATCTAGTAATACCAAGCCAGCCCCTCAAAGCTTTCCAAACAGTAGAGGACAGCCTGCATTTGAAAAACAAGTGGTCAATAGATTCAGCATCAGAACAGCAGAACACACAGACATTGTCAATCCCATCCATGCTGAAATTATCAGAAGTCTGTGACTTCCCAATGGTGCCAAGCCATAGAACAAATGAATGCTTCGGGTCACACCCATTTCTCCACACCTGAGCCTGCCAAAGGGCAATCCTTCCCTTATTCCCCCAAAAATGGTAGGCATCAGAACACATGAACTGCCCACACACCACCCATTGTTTCAGCTGGGTTTCTGCCTTGTTTGAATCCCCACACTGCAGAATCAACAGGGATTTAATCTCAATAAGTTTCTTATACAAAGGGGAGTCATCATGTTTAGCTGTTGCATCTCAGATACTGCCACCCCTCAAGTATACATGATTGAAGCTCAAGTATTCATGGATGTATGAGCTCAAGAGTCAACCCAGGCAAGAATTTGGCATCCAAGAACTCTGCCATTTCCTCTAAATAATCTCAACATCGGAACCAACTAGTTAGTAGATCTTAAGTTCCTTAGACATATCCTTGAATGCTACAATATCCATAACTCAAGACTCAACCCAGCCAGAAACTTGGCAGCCAAGAACCCTACTTGTTGCCTTTCAATCATCTCAATGTCAGAACTCAGAACCAATTGGTTGGTAGATATAGGGTTCCTCTCACATATCCTTAAGAGTGCTATAATAGTCACAACCTACCTTCTTGGTCAAATTTAAAAATTTTCTCACATGAGTAAAAAACACAAGTTTGGTTTTTATCTTGTGAGAAGTTTTCATGAAGATCATCCAAACGGCTTTGGAGGTTCAATGATATATCACATTTGTAGCAATTTGTGTCTCCATGCTATTCCACAACACACAAGTAGCATGTCATTCTATTTCATCCAATCTTCATTATCTTTTAATTCTGGAGATGGTGGAGAATGTTGCAGATACTTGGACTTCTCTTTAGCGTAAACATCCAGCCAGTTTGATGGGCCAATGGCTGTGATTTGCATGTAAACAGAGTCAGCAGAAGCTTTCTCAGTAGAGGCCATCAGAACATCCCCCAAACATCATAATCAAGCACACACCAGTACCAGCTAGGAACATCAAGAACCACACAAAACAGAGGAAATAAAAGAAAACCAGAAAAAGGGGGGGTTGGAATGACTCAGCTATAGAGCACTAGGGCTGGCAGCAACTAGAAGCGGTGCAGGCAAGAATAGAGAATACTTATCAAACACAAATCAGAAACCAACCAGCCACTGATACGAGATTGCAAGCAATCAATCACAAACACACACAGCATCATCATGCCACAACCAGCCAATGGAACATTGGAACATGAACAGCAATATAGAAGAACAGTGTGACTACCTTCGCATCAGCAGACAACCACGCAGGCACGAACACACACAGCATTCAACCAAGGATGCTGTGCAGCCTAACTGAGAGGAAGAATGTCTCTATATGGCTCACAAACCAGACAATCAGATTTGAGAACCAACTACGGAAAGATAAGAAAAATGAAAAATAGCGTCCAAAATCAACTCAGATAAATCAGATTTCAGAGATCAATGCTCTGATACCATGTCATTAATCTGAAATAAACTAAATAGAGATGAAGAAAATACAACACTTTTAAGGTTAAAAAAGGAGAAGAGGATACAAGAAGAGAGACAGAGGAAAGAGCGAAAAGCTGCAGTTGACAGTTCTGGAGAGTTACGTGCAGCACCAGGTCTGCCGTCTTTATATATTAATAATAATAAGATATGAACAAAATATCCCCCACTCACACCACCTAATTACTGATATTATATTTCCCTTCTAACAATTCTCTACAGATAATCCCAAGATAAAAAACCAATAATTTCTTCTAAATTGAAGTTCACACACCTTTTTAAGAAAATATTTACTATTCCTTGTGTTTCTGTTATTTGGTTGTACAAATGAGTCCTACTTTTAGTTTCGCAGAAAAGGACCCAAGCAAAATTGAACAACTGTACAGCTGCACAGCTGTATGAAGCAATATGACTCAACCAAGTCTATCTAGAAAAACTATAAATAGAATACCTTGGCCTATAAGGACTGCACGCCGTTGCCCTGCTGTTGCTTTGATCAGAGTATTCAGATCATATGATGTGTATGGCCCATCGGTTAATCTACCAGCTCTGGTATAAAAATAATCATAGCATTAGCAAAATATAGGATACACAATTAGATAATGCAAAATTGAAGACTGCTCGCATTAGCATGATATTGTTGGCCCATCCCTTAAAAGCTTAAGCTTTGGGGGTTTAAGTGGTAGCTTAACATGAAATCAGAGCCAGGTCATCTGAAAAGTCCTGGGTCAAAGCCTTAACCCCCCCCCCCCCCCCCCCCCCCTCCAAAAAATTTGATGGGGAAAAATATTGTTGGCCCTCCCCACTGCATCTGCTTCAATTTTGGACTTCTTTCTCATTGCACGTGTCAGTGGACCTAGTTCATCAGGGAAGGTCTTGGGATGCCATTGTTAGCCCACTCCATAGAAAACTAGGGCTTGCTTAGTTGTGAAAAACATATCTCATTTGCCAGTTCTGGTTTTCCAAAACAAAACGCCACCTTGTTTTCCGTTTTCCAACATTTACATAGTAAACTTGGAAAACATATTTTTATTGTTTTCCAAGCTCTTCTTAAAATGTTTAAAAACTTATAAATTTATAATGTTGAAAACTGGAAAAAATAAGGTAGCATTTTTATAATTTTTGGAAAATAGTAAGTGAAAAAACAAAAACTATTTTCCACAACCAAGGTCTTAAATTTCAGTTTTAACTAAAACTTGGAGGCTTCAAAAGTATAGAAAATTTGATATTGATGTCACTTTCAATTTCAATTTTAAAGAATGATGAATATGCAGTTAAGCATGGAATTCTTTTATGAAACTTCAGAAACTATCAATAGAAATAAGGATGCAAGATATAGAACTAAAATATTCTAACTAAAATACATCAACTACAAGTGCGTGGCGTATAAGTTGCAATAACAATAATATAATAATGATATTAAACATATTCAATTAATATAAATATAGTTTATAAGGGTTTAAATATTATTCATGATACTAATACAGATAATTTAGACATAACTGGTCAAATAAAATGCTGCAGCTAATATATAAGTTTAATTTGTCATATTTTCAAAATTCTGAAGCCATTCATATCCTTCTTACAATAATATTTAGTTTCAATAAGAAAAGAAAACAAATTAAGAGAGAGATTTAATTTGGGTTTTGAATCTCAATTTGAATTTCAAGGAAATTTCATTCTATAATTAAAATTTTGACAAATTTTGCTGAATTTTTTAAAATTTCACTGCTACTTCGAGGTGATTCGTGAAAATTTCATGGAAATTTTGCCAGATGGAAATTGACAGCAATTTTGATTTTGAGGGTGGTGGGAATAGGAAATTTTGACAATTTAATGGAAATTTAAGACCTTGTCGACAACTAAGCAGGCACTTAGATTTTCCCCAACTAAGCAAGCTCTCATTAACAGTATTGCTCATTATCCCAATGGCCAGTAGAAGATACACTAGTGGCGTACCTGATTATCGTAAATGGAACACCAGAATTGCGGACCAAATCCTCTCCCATCTTCTTGTACTTGAGAACACCAAACAGGTTCATTATGCTGTAAAAAATATTGAGAAATAAACCCCCATAAAAATCAGATTTTTTTTCTTTTGCTTTTTTTATGGCAAAATTCATCAAAAGAGAAAAGGGAAGTGGGGAGTTCATTTATCCCTATGATATGAAAGCTAGCTAGTAGCTTCGAAGGGGAAAGCATAAGCCCTTTACAAGCAAGAATATTTAAAAATGCAATCAACCTCACCTCCCCCCCCCCTCCCCCCCAACACACACACATACACACAAAAACAAACACACATCCCTTAAAAATAAAAAATAAAAAATAAAAAGCACAACAAACACATACACGTAATATCTTATTTTAAAAGGTTCAGCAATTTATTATCTAAAACTAAAGTAGGCTAGTGTTAGCTCTACAAGGACTAAAATTTCGAATTTTGATGGAAATCTGATGGTCTGAATTGTTCTCCTTCAGAGTTCAGATGCATAATTCCTTTCCAGATATCCCTGAACAAATAGCAAATAGAACAAGACTTCAAAGCACTTTAGCTCTTAGATCAAACCCTAGCAATCCAACAGTGAAAGATCTCCCATTAGGGCCAATAACACCTAAGACACTCAAAACCAAGACAAATGAGACTTAAAAGAAAAAAGCAATTTGGCGATGGACAAGAAGGTATCGACCATATCCATGGAGTACACACACATACTCAACTCAACAAAGCATTAGTCCCAATTCCCAATTAGTTGGGGTCATCTATATAAACAATTTTTTTTTGCCATTATAATCAATCAAGGTTTGTATTTTCTTTTTAATTCTTTGATATCATATCTTTTCATATCATTTTAGCCCATTTTTATTTATGGCCCCCTTCTCTCCTTTGGAACGTTAACCCTGAACTAAATCACTTGTACAGATTGAGGCATTCATTAGCCTTCATTATACATGCCCAAACCATCTAAAACTTGTAGCCACATATTTAGTAATTCAATTTTTTATGCCAACTGAAACAACATGGAAAGTAATTCACGCTTCTGAACTTTCAATTTAGTTAAGAGGCAGACTTACCTCCATGGGAGTTCATTGAACTTGGTTACTCCCACTGATGAAACAAGAACAATTCTCTTCACTGATGGAGGCACTGCAGAGACAAGGTTTCTCACACCCTCCCAATCTTCCGAGTCAAGGGGGGGAAAAATCAACAACTTTACAGTGATAAGGTGAAAAGTAAATATTCCAGCTTGTGATCAGATTTATTGAAATTATGAATATTGAGAAAATTGGTTGAAGACCACCTAGGATGTAATGCTGCTCTCTCAATCTTGAATACAAATAGAATATTTTGGGAGGTAGTCATACAAATAAAACAGTGAATTCAAAACCTAAGATAGCTGTAAAAATGGTTGTTTTAATATCCTTTTTACTGCAAGGTAAACAACCCTGACCTACTCTTTCTGGTGTGTTATCTCCATTCCATCTCCTTGAAGGAAAGGCTGTTGTTCCTGTGCAGCAAATCACGTGTGTGACTCCCTAAAAGACAAGATTTTTTACGATTAATATCATTCAGATACCAATCAAGTTAAGAGTTTCATTTACATTGTACAAGGTCAAGGAACCCATTTACAATTTTCAGAGAGAGAGAGAGAGAGAGAAAGAGCAAAGTACAGCCAATGTGAGAAAATCAAACCTCAAATACAGACAAGTCCAAATCCCCAGGGTTCCGTGTGTCCCCTCTGCATACCTATCAAGATTTAAAAGCATGTTAGGGATAAATTTTACATCCCAAGGGCAGAAAATAATTTCAGGCAAGAAATTTTCTGTCAGCCCACAAAAAAAAAAGGGAAAAGATTGTAACTGCCTAACTGATAGAGAATGAACAATGCTAAGAGTAAACAACGCTTAGTTCAGATAAAACTGACACCTGCAACATATCCTCATCCTGTATACCAAACAGAGTAGCTGCTTTCTGAGTATCTCGTAGTAAAAGTCGTGACTTGATATTCCTATTAATCAATGATGCAACTATCAACTGCCCTGCAGACGAAACCAAAAAAAAAAACAGTACTCTGTAATTTGCATTTGAAAATTTTAGTTCAATAAGAACTCCAAAATGCTCATTCAAACTTTTGGCTTATTGTGGTAGCTTGGATGAAATTTTGGAATGGCTTCATATTGGAAGCAAATGCCTTTTTTTCTTTTTGAACTCTGAGTTTAAATCAGTTCTTGCCCAAATTAGAAGTTTGTGCATCAGAAGCTATTCGTCCTCATTTGAAGCCGCAGTTGGTGAGTGAATCTTCTTTACAATGAAATCAACAATTTGATCATCATCTGAAGTTGCTTAAAAGTTTGTAAGGGACCTTCAAATCAAATTTTTTGTATATAAACGAAGGGATTTCATTAAAGAAGAAAGAATGTACAAAAGCCGAGAAAAAGGAATCTTCCTAAGAAGAAAAGAAAACAACAAAAGAGAAAAAAGAACAATCAATATAACATCTGTCAATCCTGCTGTAGATCCAAAAAGCAACACTCCTCTAAAACAAATAGCTAGAAAATACCAAAGCAAGGCATAAAGAATCTATCTGAAAGCAAAGAACATGTCGTCTTTTTCCACGTAAAGATGTGAGCATTCCTTTCCAACCAAATCCCCGCTGCACTGCAAAAACAGCACGTCTACTCTTAATCAAGCCATTTCTACTCCTACCAATTCCTGTAAAAGAAATAGTCAACAGATCCTCCATAAAACAACCAAAAAAACAAGAGGAAGAAGAAGGCCTCCTCTGCAGCAAATTATTGCCGTTAACTCTATTAACAAGAAGCACAAATACAAGCCCTAACCTTAAAGGGGATTTTGGCCTTCCAAATACTATGATGAAGCAGAAAGAACATGGTAGCTCTAATCAAAAGATCAAAACATGATTTACAAGAATAAATCCCAAAGAATCTAAAACCTGCATCAAACAACCCTTCATGGAAGGATGACAACCCCCCCAACAACAATAACAAAGAAGAGGGATCCTCCACCTTCTTATCATTCAGAGAGCCACAAAAATAGAACAAACAAGGAAGAGATGACATCGTCATGCACTGAAGAAAGACGATAAAGATGAGGAGAAGATATGAAAATGCAGAATCACCCAACCGAATGCCTTCCCAAAAGTGAACGCGGATAAGATATGAAAATGCAGAATCACCCAACCGAATGTCTTCCCAAAAGTGAATGCAATAACCATTACACAAAACAAATTTGGCAAAAGGGATGAAGAAAGAGCAGATCTGTGAAATGAACCTCCAAGGCATCTCAACATAACATTTTGTTCCCATATTTGTATCCCATCCATTCACATGCATGCCAAATTTTTTTACTAACTTTATGTCAAAGAGAGTTTTCCTTTAAGGGAAACCGCAATAGCCATTTACCCATTAAAGCAGTGTTTTTAGAACCCCCTTCCAACTTAGACCTACAAACAACCTCCCAACCTAACCAAATGACCCCTCTTTTCCCCTATCCCAGACCAAAGGAAATCTCTCATAACTTTCTCAATTTTACGAGTTACCCTCATAGGAATTATAAACATAGACAAATAATGAAGAGGGATACTAAAATACAACACCTAACTAAGGAGCCTGCTCCAAAGACCTTTTAAACTGAGATTAATATCAGCAACACTCTTCCCCCAAATTTACTTTTAAACCACAGATCACTCAAAAAGTTGGAGGATTATAAGAACATCCAAAACAACTCCATGATCACCTAAGAAAAGAATAGTATCACTGAAGATGAGATACTGCAACCCACTCACCAGTCACTACCCACCCCAATCCCTCTCATGAACCCTCTATTTTAACAGCCCTATCTAAGAATCTACTCAAGACATCAACAACAAGAACAAACAAGAAATGAGATAATGGGCCCCCTTGACTAATACCCCTCAAATTAAAAGAGAGGCATTACAAGCACCCCCTCATCCAAGCCTGCCATCTCTTCCCAAAACCCTTTCAGAAAAGATCTTTGTTCGAAAAATTCCAGCCAACCCGATCATAAGCCTTTACAAAATCCAGTCTAAAGATGACTCCCTTCTCTTTCCTCTAGCGAACATCCTCCACTACCTCATTAGCTACCAAGATGGCGTCCACAATATGTCTGCCTGCTACAAAAGCACTTTAGTACTGATAAATAGTATCTCCAAACATAACCCTCAATCTATCCACAAGGACCTTAGCGAGATTCTTGTACACTAAATCAAAAATCAGCAACCTTAACAGACTGACTCTTCTTAGGCACCAAAGTGATAAAAGTAAAGTTAATGTTTTTTTCCTGAAGCAAAGGGCAAAAGGGCAGCCTGGTGCACAAAGCTCCCATGTATATGGGGTTTGGGCAAGGGGTTGACAACGATGGGTCTATAGTGCGCAGTCTTACCATGCATTTTTGCTGGAGGCTGTTTCCACACCTCGAACCCATGACCTCCAAGTCACAGGGCAACAACTCTAATGTTGCGCCTAGTCTCCCCTTCAATACATTTTCCTAAAAGTTTATTAAAATAAAACTCATTAAAATATTCAACAAATACACCCTAATAACATTCTATAAATCCTAAAAGAAAGTCGTACTAGGACCATCCAAGCCCAGAGCCTTCTCCCCCTACCTCCCAAACACAAAGCCCTCACTCCATCCTCCTCAAAAGGCTTTGGTTCTAGAAATATTATTCCATTTGTAACCCTCAATCATAGTCCTACAACCATAAAAAGGCATCCTCAGACCACAAGGCTCCTTGCTTTAGGAAGGTAGGGAAAGGGTCGTCACAATATATGCAGCCTTACACCTGCCTTTATATAGGGAGTCTGTTTCCTTGGACTCAAACTCATGACCAATCAAACACAAAGGAGCAACCTTACCATCAATCGAAGGCTTGCCCTCATAGGCCTACAATGATCCTTAGTAAAATGAATAGAAAAAAAAAAAAAAAAATTATGTAATCTCGTGAGCAATCAAAAAAGGATAAGAAGTAACACAGCCCCCTAACCCTTTACCTCCCCACCCTCAGATATCTTTTCATTGGCCAAACAATGAAAAACTTTGAATTGTAATCACCGTCTCTAGCCTATGTCAATTTTGCCTTCTGTCTCCAACTACTCACTTCCCTTAAAATCACCTCCTCTAATATGGCCAAGAGTTCCATGGCCAAAATTAATGTTCTAAAAGAGGTTTTGAAGAAATGGAGATTAGCTGCATGTTTTGTTTGAGAGGGTACTCAAAGTAGTGATTAGCCTACAAAAGTATTTCATCATGTCATTAGATGGAAGCCCTAAGGTCCTAACTTCTAAAAATTGGGGATTATGGTCTTAAATTTCCACAAAAATTGTCTAAATTTCCATCAAAATTTCTGCTTTCCATCACCCTCAAAATTGAAATAGTAATTGAATTCCATCTTATATAATTTCCACCAAAATTTCAAAAAATCATCTTAAATTTATAGAAATCTCGAAATTTTAGTGGAACATGTCAAAATCTTAACTATAGAATGAAATTTCCTTGGATTCAAATGTGAGATAGATGCAAGTGAAATTTTTTTTTTTTCTTTTTATTGAAACAAAATATTATCTTAAGAGTTTTTGAAATTATATAAAAGTTACAACATTTTATTTAACCATTCATATATAAATTATCTTTATTTGTATAAAAAATAATACTTAATTGATTTGTGAATTTTATTTATTTTAACTGAATAAATACATTTTTTTTATCAGTAAAGAGAAAGTTATATTAGCAAGGCATCAAGTGGATGCCAACCCATGGTACAAAACATCAACCACTCTGTAGGGTGTCACAAACATCAAGGATTACATTATGATCATTAACAGTTTGCCCACTAAGTCAGCTGGAAACAGCAGCGATCCACTGGTCTTTGCAAGTCTGAAGCAGAGTAGTTGAATCTTTGAAGGCTCTCTTATTTCTTTCTTTCCAATCACACCAAAATATGGGGAGAGGGATGAGGTTCAAAGCCTTTCGCTTCTCCTTGGTGGCCTAATGCCTTTCCAAGCCCAAATCTCCCCTCCAACTGAATTTGCCATAACCCACTGCTGTGCAGTCAAGGACAGAACCAAATTCCACAAGTTTCTTGCCCAGGGCAGTGAAGAAGAATGTGGTTGACTGATTCTGCATCAACCATACAAAGAAAACACTTATTTGTGACTATAAGCAAAAAAGGTGACCTTTGAAGGGGGTGCTCTCCTCCAAATGGGAATCCAAGGGGAGTTGTTGCAATTTTTTCCCATTGATGAGAGCTTCTTGTAGAAAGATTTAATGGTGAAAACACCATTTTTGTCCAAAACCCATTTTGGTTCATTGGAAATGTTTTGGTAATGGAATTTATAGAGAATTCTGTAAAAGTAAAAGAGTGCATGAAGTTCCCAATCTGCCACATTCCTAGTAAAAGGAATATTCCAGAAAATTCCCCGATCAGTGATTTGGAGATGATGACTGATAAAGGGCATTTTCATCACAAGTCAAGCTGTAGATGGAAGGAAAGACAGCTCTAAGATTACTGTTCTCACGCAACACATCATGCCAAAAGTATTATGTTTAACTCATAATAAAGAAGAAGAAAAAGGAGGAGGAACAAGAAGAAAAGAAGATGAAAAAAAAGGGTAAAAGAAGGATAAGAAAGGACCTGCACGAGAAGGGGAAGAAGAAAGTGGGCGGCCTAAGTGGCAGCTCCTCTATTGCTCTCCCTCAGATGGAAAATTATATTTAAAGACAAAATAAATAAATAAATAAATAAACTCTAGAGACTGGAAATACCACTCTAAGATTCCATGCAACATCATGAACATCATCCTTGGTAAGCCAAGTGGCATCCAAAATAGGTTGGACTCGCTATTGAACCAAATATTAAAAGACCAACAAACTCATCATCCTGAACAGCCTTAGCTGTGCGCTGGGAAATGCGTGGTGCCTAAGGGATTACAAAACCTGCACTGGCACTAGAAGATGAAGGCATAAGACTTAAAAGGTATCTAGCTAAGGTGTCAAATACCCAGCATTGAAAAAAGAACTAGCGTTCATATCATTAATTAGGCAAATCATGTAAGTACACATTAGATCTAAGTTTCCATATGATGGAGAATGAGCCAATGACGCGAGCTTGCAATTTCATCAAAGAATATGTGGAATATCATTTGGGTTGGATGCAAACCATGACAGTATCACCCACATTAAATTCTATATCCTTAGAATGCACGCACTAACAAGTCTATAATCTATATTCGTAGCAAGTTTTTGCTTAATCTCAGCATATAACTCATGAATATAACAAAACAGAGATGCTACAAGCTCAAAAATACGTGCATCAGGTAGTAAAAGGACAAGATCAATGGAAGCACGAGATTTGTAGCCAAATACACACTTAAAAAACTCTTACCACAAAAACATTCACATAGTTATTATAAGTAAACACGACTGTAGGTAGCACTAAGTCCCAATTGTCTTGTTTCTCTACCACCATACACCTAAAGGCATCACCAAAATTATAATTAACAACCTCAGCTATAACTAACAAACTCAATCCAACCATCAGTTTCTTGTTGACAAGTAGAAGAAATCATCAAATTAGTACCACATATCTTCCCAAGTGTATTAAAAAATAGCTAATGAACTTTATCTCCTTATGTGACACTACAGAACAAGCAAAGCATGTTGTTTGACAACTTCCTAAAACAACAACTTGAAAATATGTGAAGCATCAAAGGTCCTAACACATGGAATGAAATGTGTCATTTCAGAAAACAAGCCAACTATAACAAAGATGGAATCATTTCCGCAGGCTGTTTTAGGCAGTCCAAGAACAAAATCCACTTTGACACCAAATTTGATGTAGGACAACAAAGGAGAAAAAAGGA
The DNA here is from genome assembly GCF_029873635.1 of Malania oleifera. Classification (NCBI taxonomy): domain Eukaryota; kingdom Viridiplantae; phylum Streptophyta; class Magnoliopsida; order Santalales; family Ximeniaceae; genus Malania; species Malania oleifera. The sequence goes on from NC_080418.1 coordinate 139,628,481, forward strand.
GGGGGAGATGGAGGAAGAGGAGAAGGTAGTAAGCGTAAGGGAGAGGAAAGGTAAAACAAAAATTTACAAAAAAAATTCCTCATAAACTAAAATTACTGAAACAAGGATCAGTCTCAACTCATCATAAAATTGTGAACTCCCTAGTCTACGACTAAATTAAGTGGAGCAAAGGGATGCCCAAGTGGCAGTCCTCCATCACTAAGTGCATAGAGAAGATTGAAAGGGATTGTGCAGTCCAGAACATGGAGTGTCATAAAGACCTATAAATTAACTTAGAGCTGAGTTGCATTGAAAATGAAGGTGGATGGGGTTAGGCAACATGATCTTAAGCAAAGCTCATAACAGCACTCGGAAAATGGTTGAATTATAGTTTAGCTACAAGATAATATCAACATATCCCTTAAAAAGCTCTCTCTCAAGGATGCATAAATTCTCATCATACTACTTTCATCATTAACAAAAATGGTCTATGGGAAAGATCTATGCTGGGGGAACATGCTCCCAGAGATTCCTTCACTTCTCTTTTCAGATTGATTCGCTTTAAATCTATAGTCAAAACTGTTCATTCTCTTTTTAAACTACGATACTTTTAAAAACTTAAATATCATGAATCAAGACTTTGCTGCACTCATCCCTGCATTGAATGATATCTGCTTACTGCTTACACCACACTTCACCAAAGAAAGATGTTTGTTTTTAGAAAATAATGACATCTGATACATGAACCCTGAAGCCTGAAATATTATAAAGAAAATCACTTTCATCTTCCAAAAGCATGCCACATTTAGCCAAAATATGCTTCCTATACCACTATACATGCTTGTATATCAATCTGTGTTGTACTCATCGCCATGTTCTCACATCTCTTCCTAGCATGATGCCAATGCAAGTAGGTTAGTATATTTTCAAGTTGAAAATATTCTGTTCCTTACATACTTGTCATTTTCATATTCAAATTTGCTCGCAAATTAGCTCCTGGTTACCATGGTTATCACTGATTTTTTTAGTGGTATATTACCAAACTCCAACAGAGCTATAATAATCCCCACATTGAACCCCTTAAGAAGTCTATAGCAAGCAAAAGTTTCCAGCAACTTCACAATTGAGCATCTCTCAGATTAACAAATTTTTAGTTAGTGGAACATAAACGTTAACCTGGCATATGACCAACAAATTCACAGAAAGCATGTCTGTACAATGGCTGAACAATTAGATGCAACGCAAATCAATTTATCAAAACAGCACGTCAATAACAAGGACAATTTTTCAAAAGTTACACACACAATTTATTGAATCAATAGGGAGAACAAAAAGGAAAGGAAAAACATCATTGTCTTTCAAGATCACAAGTATACCAGCTTCCAATAAAAAGCATCAACGGAACAAACCCAAATCAGAGTGAGCCCAAAAGGTTTAATAATAATAATAATAATAATAATAATAATAATTGAGTAGCAGGTAAAGACCAAGAGTGCTCACCAACACCACCTGAGGCGCCAACGACGAGAACAAACTTAAAAGATGCAGGAGGGGTGGCTTGCGAATCGAGGGTTGACTCTAAATTCGAGGATTGAAGGACATCTTCTTTCACAGCTTGAAGAACCGATGATTTTGCTTTGGAACTTGAAATGCTCTTGGAGAAGCTATTACACCCAGAAAGAGAATTTAGTGGCGGGAATATAAAAAAAGGAGCTCTTCGAGAGGGTCTTAGCAATTTATCGCTTGAAATGGGGATGTCGCGAATAGGGCTAAACAAGATTCTGGAAGCCATGAACGAGGGAGGAGTACCAGCAGAGAGAGAGAGAGAGAGAGAGAGAGAGAGAGAGAGGGAGCTGAAGAACTGCTAAATGTGATGGTGGTTGCTTTTAAATTTGGACAATTTGAAAAAAGAAAATGAATTTCTCCTTATAAAGAAGGAAATTTTAGTGGATAAAATTTGTTGAGCACCAATCTGATAAAATTGGAAAGAACCGCAGACGCAGACGTAGGAGATATTCTCCACAACATTGGATTTGGATAGACATTTGTTCATATGTGGACGTTTCTACTAGTAGTTTAAAAATTTATAATTGGGATTCTCGATTACATGATTGGGTTCTAATGTTCCATTCGTTTGAATGTATTTTTTAAAAATTCATGGCCAATTAAAAATAAATTATAATATTTTTGGAGAGAGAAAAAATATTAGAAAAATATTAAAGATTATTTCAATATAAAAAAAAATTATTATAAATTAATGGAAGAGAATTTTGATGATGTGTTTGAGAGTATGAATTTCAAACTTTAGATTTAAATTTGGATGAATTCGGACAAATTCGTAGAAAAATTTGAAAGAAAAAATTATGTGAGTATTACTTGATAGATGTGTTTGCTTGTATTGGAAAAATCATCTTTGTAATAATATTTTTTTAATTGGATAATACACATTAAGAGCATTAAAATTTTTACATATATCTTTTGCTTTACATAGAAATATTTGATGGTATAAAAATATGGGTGGAAATTGAGAAATTGAAAACTATTGATTGTAATATAGAAATATTTTCATAAGGTTGATAAGTAGTTAATGCAGTTTTACAATTATGTGAGACTTCCTAAGTTTATATAAAGTCCTCAAATCCTTTCCATTTTTGTACATGTGAAAAGAATGACTCTTATGGAGCCACCTTCAAATTTCTTAACATCCATGGTACATAGGTCCTTACTTTTGAAAGATTAGCAAAGATTCGTGTTTGAAGGGTAAGACGAAGGTTTGTACCTGCGGCAAATCATTTGAAGTCATTTCGATAACTCAAAATTTCCAACATTATTGTGAAAATATTTTTTTTGTAGCTTGTTTTGTTCCTTCAATCCTAAATGCTAAATATTTACTGTTTTGTTTTATAACTAGTAAAAATGATCCGTGCTTTACAGCGAGATAATACAATAAAAAAGAAATGTTAAATGTTAAATGCATATGAGATAAGTTAAAAAAGAAAGATTAGAAGTTTGAATTATATACAGGAGATATTGAAATGATTAACTCTGTCTTCTAAAGAATAAAAACTACCCAAGGAAAAAAAATAAATTTGAGTTCTAAATTTTGAAAATTGACACTAATTATAAGAGAATCCAAATCTTAATGTCAATCCTAACAATATAAAATTTATCATTTTAGCGCAGAACTTGAATATAAATACAAATTTATTATTAGTAAAGGTGCATAGGAAAAACATATTTGAAATAAACTATTTCATTAAACTTTACCTTTAAAACACATAATACAAATAATATTTAAGTATTACTTTTTTGTGTGCTTTTAGTGAGATTAATTGTCATATATATGTATTTCAATAATTAAGTTTTAATAATAATATCATAATTTAACACATTCTTTTATATTATTTGTTCGACATAATTGACAAATATTGATAAATTCATACGAATAGCATAATATTTATGTAGTACATAAAACTTTAAAAATATTATGGACATATATACACGATATAAATTTATTTGTGGCAGATCAATTTAAATGTAAAATCAATTGTAAAAAACAAAATACAAACATAAATTTTAATGATACTGAATGAGGATTTAAAATATAAAATTTAAGTAAAATTTAAATATTTTATTTTATGACATATGGAAAGTTGAACTCTTCTTAAATTACATTTTTTATGTATTTATATACAAATATATATTTTATGTATAATTGTAATTTTTTTAATATTAGAACTTCTTGATGGAAGGTAAGTGAGAAAATAATCATTTATTTTAATTTTAATGTATATAATATATGTAAATAGAAATGTAACACAGTATATATATTTCTATATTTTTTAATAATATTAATTAAAATTAATTTTATAATTTTAGTGGAGAAAAATTGTATTGCACTGCATATATTATTTTGAATATTTTTAAAATATTTTCAATCATTCATGCTAATGTTAATGCATATAACATATGTAAACATAAATGTAACACGATATATATATTTTTATATTTTCAAATAATATAAATTAAAAATAATTTTATATTTTTAGTAGATCTAAATATAAACAAATAGTAAAAAAAAAAAAGTTGAAACTAATAATTTGAATTAATTTTACAATAACAAAGTATTGAAAAAGAAAGTGATGGAAAGTTGTTGACTTTAGATTATTTTTCAAAACATTATTTAATGAAATTCTTTAATTTGCCAAGAACAATGATGTTTTTAAAAATAGTGGAGCCCGCATGGGGATTCCTCTGATATAAAAGACAGAAACAAAAAAAAAAAAAAATCAGCGTCATATGTTAGCACTCGGTTGAATTTAGAAGTTCAAAAATCACATATATATATATATATATATATATATATATATATAGATAGATAGATATAGATCAATTATTTGGTTTAGAGGGGAAATGGTATTATTTTTAATATTTAATTGTATTTTGATCAATTTTATATGTTTCTTTTATATACTTGTGTGTTTGTTACCCTCTTATTTATTACCTAAATTCTCGTGGATTAGTTACAAATATTTTTGACAGCATTTGTATCAAATTCAATTTCATTATTATTTGCTGTTACTTGTTGAAGTCCAAATCTGTGTAAAAATTATATTTACACAGTAGAGATGGAACTAGGAGGAGAGAGAAGATTGTGCATATTTTCCTTTGTGATGGAATTTTGGGCATGGATTTCACATATATTCAAATTTTTTTATTGGAAGCTTATGTAGCATTCAGGTTACAAAAAAGAAAATAGTTCGCTTGTTAATCATTAAGAAATAAAATTCTAGCCTAAGACCTTCTAAATGAAAATCATTAATATGGTGACAAAGATTTCTTGCATTCTCACATATATCTCTGCAAAGAGTTTTTAACTAAAATGAAGTTATAAGAGAAAGAAAACGTAAAAATGTGGCATGGAAAAAACATAACCAAATGAAGTTCTCTACATTTTGAAGATGGAGACATTAGTTCATCCCACTAAAAAAGTAAAAGAATTTTTACCAAAATCCATTTTGTCCGAAAGTTAAAAACGAAGATGTTGGGGGTATATATATATGTTTTTTATTATTAAATTAAATAATTTACTACTCTAAAAACTACTTATAAATTTATGATTAATTTTTTAACTATAGATAAAACTACCTACAAATTATAATTTATTTTTTTCCAATATTAATGACAATGGAATTAACATTTTTTATAACAAATAGCGATAGTTGAATTAATAATTTTGTTTACTATTAATAGTAGTTCAATTAATAATTTTACAACTGAAAATAATAATTGACTTACTTTATAAAAAACAAATATAATAAACATTATTTAAAACCAACTCATAAATAAATTAATTAGTATTCAAACCTTTCTTATAATTATTAACTTATTTTCTTAATTGCTAATAATATTTGAAGTGATATTTTTTTTTTTGTAATTGCTATTAATAATTGAACTCTTAATTATAAATTATTGAAGTCCAGTATGGATCAATATAAAAGTCCTTACCCCTTACTCAATTGATAAATATTGATCAATTTATTAATAAGATAATTTTGAAGGGATCGGGAAACTATTAATTAGTAACTTGATAAATATTAAAATTAAACATAGATGAATCAAGCATTGAGCAAGCCAAAATTTGGAATATGCAAAACTATCAAAAACTAATTACCTCTTAAGCATGCATTGCATATCTACTAAATTGATTCAATCGATACAACAAAAGTATATAGCCATAACTTAAAAAACATAAGTCGTGAGATACAATGGTACCTATATAACTTATACACATGAATTTTAAAGTAAGATTGTTTGAGTTCAAGTCTAATATGCAAAGCAAATTACAACTTTAATAATATTTTAGTATATGTATGTGTTGTGAAAAAATGCCCCTCAAACAATGCAAAGCGGAATATGTATATTGTATAAAGGATCAAACAAACCTAATGTAGTAATATAAATGGTGATTATCCAGAATTATTCCACTACCACAGCAATTAAACAAAGTAATGATAAGAGCAATGACACAAGAAATTATGTGGTTTGGCAAAGCCTACATCCACGGGAACAATCGAGAAAGATTTTCCTACGAAGATCACAAATTACATAATACAATGATTTCAATGATCTTCTCTCATCCTCTCATCAAAATATATCTAGAATGATATATTTTATAACCCTACAGAGGCTTCCCTCCAAATACCCAACCGTTCTAACGTTCATATTTAAAATTTAAAATCTTCATCGTAGCCCTGAGTCCATTCGTCCACGAATAGGGCCCATTCGTTGACAAATCAAGAATATTCGTCGACGACTTCTGAATGTCTGAATTTTATCTGCTCTTCATATCTCCATTCGTCGACGAATGAGACCTATTCGTCGACGACTACCTACTGTATAGCACCAATGACTTCACACATATGTTTTTCTTCCTTTGCTTATGGACTTCACCAAGTATAAGAGTCATAAAAACATAATAGTATATTGCCTATAGATTTCTAGTTTGACTGTATAACATGGTCTTTGCATGTTATGTTTATGATGAGATTGGGACACTAATTTTTGTTTTTTTAAATCAAGATCTAGGTCTTCTACTAGCCTTCTTTGTTGTTCAAGTGGGGGAGTGTTTTCACTCTAGTCATGAGGTTAAGGGACCAAAGGCTGGTATGAAAGATCTACGCCTCCTACTTTGTCTTTGGTGCAGTCAGAGGGTGCTGAACGACACATAAATTAGTGATGTGTTTATTAAGTATGGGCTTTTTGAAGGTTAGAGTGTCAATGTATAAAGGCCATCATTTTCAATGGTTCACTAAATCATATGGGAATTACTAGTTTTTTTTTAGAGGATCTTGGACCATGATCTTCCATCAAATTCATTTTTGAATCAAAAGTACACCCAAAAGAAACCTCACTTTTGCCTTGTACCGAGAAACATGGTCATTACTTGAAATAGAATAACAATTAGAAACGGGGTGCTAAATATGTAAAACATAAAAATGGCATTAGAACTATATCAATTATGTGACAATCTTTAGGATGAGAAACATTTGTAAACTTTAAATACCGCTAAAACTTTGGCATTGGCTTGGTGGTTTTGGTCCTAGCCCCCTTTAGGAAGGTCTAGGGATTGAAACCCTCTTGGTGAGGATTCCTAGTAGTTTTAGAAAGGGAGGGGAGTTTTAGGCTTTTAGGGGAAGGAGGGGGTAGGGGTTGGGGAAAATTTGCCGCAGTATGCCACATCATGTCCATACTAAAAAAAAAAAAAAAATCCTCCTTTGGCAGTCAAATGCATTGTAATGACAACATTAGTGGCTTAATAACATCCATGCTTATCTTTTGAGAAATGTTAAGTACTTCAAATCAAATGTCATGTGAGCAAATTATAATTATTAAGGTAGGATTTTGTTAAAACATTTCCCTTTAGACAAATGTCATCCCCGCACACAACTTAGCATACTTGTCTCTACTTCGTAGTTCCTCAAAGCCTTCCCTTTAAAGGAAATTTCTATAGTTACACGTCTATGCTAGCAGTTCAGGAAAATATTGGCATGATCAACACCAAAAGCATAGTTTCTCTACTAAATGCATCATCATGTGAAGCATTAAACTTTTTTTAGGTTATGGACAAACTTCTTCTCTTTTCCTCCCAATGTACATTGTTTTTTTATGTCCATTCCTTCAATATACGCACACATTTGCATGGCGTGCGCAATCTTTCAATATACGCACGCATCTGCATGGCATGAACACCATCTATACAATATAAAAGTCAAGAATTCTATCATACCAATTATCTAATTACATGTGAGATGCAAGGTTATCAATAGATAGCAATGAAGGCAATCCTCTATGGTATACTCTTGAGTTAACTCATGGTAGCCCTACTGTGATACATCTTGATCTAGCTTAACCCATTCGATTAATATGGCATATTCATTCCACCTCCCACATGAGGGTGGGCATTTCATGACGCTTTCCCATTGTTAAGTAGAATCCCATTACCCAACTTTGTCCTAAGACTTAATAAGTAAAGTTTTGCTAAAGATTATGAACTTTATGAGTCAAGTAGAGTTATATATTGCTCATCCTCTTTCACTTGAATCTTTACAAAAATAGGTTATCTATATTCATTAATGTTACGTTTGAGAGCAGGGATTTTAGATTTTGAATTTGGATGGATTTGGATAAATTTTAATATAATTTTATAATACATCTCATTCAAATCTAATACAAATCCAAATTCAAGGTCTCTTCAAACTTAAGGTGAAAAAATATGCAGACTAGTTATTTTGATCATTTATTGGTTGACAATTGGCATCAAAGTTCAAAAACATACATATTATGTTATGGAGACGACGAAACACTGATTTCTCTCAAATGCAAAACATTTTTCAAGATGTGTATTATAGTTATCTTTGCTATCCCCCGTTAACATTTGCCCATCAATGTATAACATAATTCTACGTGATATGTTTGGGACTAGGTCTATTTGCCATTATTTGCCAATATAGAAAACAGTTTAGTGATAATAATAAATAATATCAAAATAAAGAATAATAAACATTTTTTGCGATATAATATCAAAATTATAATTTTTAATGCAAATTCCCATTGATGACGGTAGTAGCGACAACAATCATAAATATTATTGATTTAAATAATGACAACAACAATAAGAGTAACAAATTGATATAGCATTACAAATGGAAGTAGTTATATTAATATTAGACATACCCAAGCATTATTGCTCAGCCACTTATAAGAACTTATTCAATTAACAACAAAATTCAATAAGAATCTCTCAAGTTCTTCAAAGCTCAATAATAATTTTAACATTGGTATTATCAACCAACTTTACCAAATGAAATATATAAATAAAACAAACATTCAAAGTCAATTTTGGATTTTAAAATAAATAATAATCCTACAAAATAATCTTTATCTTTGTTGACCCCATAGTTATTGAAGCTTGTTTTTTTTTTTTTTTTTTTGTTGATTACATAGGAACTCTAGCCACTAACGAGCTCTTCGAACTCTCTGATGCGGCGTCAAACCTACAGATCAGTGTCCTTCGCACCCAGATGAGATTGAATTTAATATTGATTTGGTGTTAGAAACGGATCCTATGTCAACTGCTTCATATAGGCAACCTAGGATGCAATTAGAAGATTTCCTTGACAAGGAATTTGTTCAACTTAGTATATCATCATAGGTTACACCTGTGTTATTCACTAAGAAACATAATGGGGCCTTGAGGTTATGCATTAATTATTGGAAGTTGAATCACGTTACATTAAAAAAAAATTCGTATGGACTTCTAGGGAGTGGTAGATTATTTGATTAATTGGAAAAATCCCAAAACTTTTTAAGGTTGATTTGCAATTAAATTATCACTATATAAGATTTGAGAATTATACATCCTAAAGACACAATTGAGTATATAGTAAGATCGCTATAAGTTTCTAGTGTTACCAATTGGGGTTACCAATGCACCTTACATTTTCATAAATATAATTAATCAAGTTATTCAACCATACTTGGATCAATTCATTATAATTTTATGGATGATTTTTTGGGTATTCAAAGACTCAATAAGAGTATAAACAACATTTGTGATTAATTTTACAAACGTTATGAGAGCATCAGTTATATGCTAAACAGGAAATGTGGGTTTTAGACAACTAATACAAAATTTTCGGGTCATGTCATAATCAAAGGATAGTTATCTATTGATTCTTCTAAGGTTATGTCGGTGTTAGATCTTTGGAAGACTGGAGATGAAAATTGAAGTTGTTGAGTGTTGGTACTGAAGCAAGGTGTCTTAGGACAGGATGTATAATCCATCGATTTATGTTAGTTACCGGTTCTAATAGAGTTGTTTAAAAGATTAACTTAAAACTTGTTAAGTTAACGATGAATTTTACTTGGGGTGATATTCAACAAATTTCAAGGACGAAATTTTTTTTTTAAGAAGGGGAGAATGTAGTAACCTAGAAAAAATAAAAAAAAATAAAAAATAAAAAAATTAAGATATATTATTAATTAAATAAATATTATTAAATTTAATAAATTAAGTTAAGTAATATGATGATTGTATATATATATATATATATATATATATATATATATATATATAACTAAAAGTTATAATATATATTATTATATATGTAAAAAGAAGAAGAATAAGATCATCCTGAAAGTTTAGGATGATTTGAATTAAAATAGAAGCCTGCGTCTCTCTCTCTCCTTGATTTTTTTGGTCAAACGTGCGCCGATCGGAGAATGGAAAATACTCCTGAGTTCCATTCTCTGTCATCGACATTTTAACTAGAGTGGATTTTTCGTATGAGCGTTGTAAACACTACTTCTGGGATAAGATAATCTCTCTCTCTCTCTCTCTCTCTCTCTCTCTCTCTCTCTCTCTCCTCAATTTCTCTCAAATCTAAGTCAAATTGACGATCGGACACCACCATGGGGTCCTAGCTCTGATCCTCATCATTTTAATCGGAGCAAATTTTTAATTTGGGTTTTCTAGACACCACTCCAAGGCTAAGGTAAAGATAATGAAATTATATCCATTAATTATTTTTAAAATTTAATTAGCTATTAGGAGTGTGTGGACTTAGGAAATATTAAAATAATTATTATTCTGAGAATTGAAATGATTGATTTGAGGGAAATGTGAATTTTAGGTTTTTGAGTTTCGAACGCCGCGGTGGTGAGATTGGGTATTTTAGCAGATCTCTCAATGAATCAGGTAAGGGGAATAAATTATAACAGTTATTTTTGAAAATTACTGGTTGAATAAATATGTGAAAAAGAGATTGTGATATTTTGCTTGAGATTATTATGATATGAATATCAAATAAAATTGTGTGGCATATGATTTATACTGGAAATGTGTTTGAAACTGGGTTATGTGATTTGCATTGAGAATAAAGAGATTAAGATATATATGTTGAAATAAAGATAACGGAAACTAATTATATTTTATATATTGAATGATGATGATATGAGATTTTAAATATGGGAAATGATGAAAAGTAAAATATATAATTGTTTTATTGAGAACGATGAATTATGATATACCAATGTGTATTTTACAGGAAAATGATGGAATAAGATATATATATATATATATATATATATAAATGTTTTCTATGATAAACGAGGAAATAAGAAATATCGATGTTTGATTAATATTTATTGTTTATAGGAGACGAAAAAAAAAAAAAAAATGGTTTGAAAATCGGGACGTCACATTATACATATAACATTTCTAGTTGGCATACTCATTAGCATTGAGGTCAACTATCCTCTTGTTTTAGTTCTATTAGTAAAAGATAACCTACTCTAATTGGGAGGCGGTAGCAGTAACAAAGTGCAACAAGATCACTCTAGTTAGGAGGCAGTAGTTACTACAAAGTGCAATGATTAGAGAGGCAAAACCTTTCAAAATGTGCAATACCCTTACAACAACAACAAAACCACCACATTACAACAAATTCCGATGCCTATATTTACAACAAACCCACCAACCATTCAAACCAAAGTAAACAAAAAATCCAACATGTATCATTGCAACAACAAAGAAAGCACTATAATTACAATACATCATCATGGTAATATAATTATATGCTTACAACATAAACCACCACCATTGGTACATTACATTACCATATGCTTATGCTAGGGCACCATTCTTAAATTCCTAAAACTACATACCATCCTCATCCACCAAACTATTAAACATGATACAAACACAAAAATCACTATTACCATATACAAGATCTTCACTTTGAACTTCTCTATTGCCGTTTCTCAAGCCTCTTAACTTTTTCTGAGCAAGCTAAGAGCGACCACCTTTACTCTTCCTTCCAAAGCGACATTGTACCACTTGAAATACCCACATGATTTGTCCACACAACGAATATCAAAACAAATACACATTTAACAATTGGGGAAACAAAAGCCAACGACATACAACATTGAAATTGCTCAATGAAATTCATATCCATTATTTCTACATCAGAGGAGTCTCTTATCAATATTAGCATCACATCCATGATGTTCTTATAATAGTTGTATCTCCATATTAGCATATTGGAATGACAATATGCAATGAGTGGTTTATTCGAACTAGGCATGTTGTATTTCTCCTTTTATTGACCTAGAGTTGGTCTCTATATGATGAAAATTGTAGGAAAATGGGAGGCCAAGGTCATGGAAGACACGCCAGAGGGTTTCGCGCAATTAGTGTTCATTCGAATAAGGAGTTAGGGTTTGTTTGAACAAAGGGTGTTAGGTTTGGATTTATTCGAGCTATTAAATTTTGTGGCTTGTGGATACGCTTCCTATTGTGAAAAAAATGCTGAATCATGGATTAGTGTACTAATTAGATATTGGGAATGTTGAGTAGGATATTAGCGAGATTCTATCTTGTCTCTCTAATATCTCTTAGACTTTTGATGATATTAAATCAATTCAGTATTTTTAATGACTTCATTTGTACAAAATTAAAGTATAATGAACCAATCAAATATAAGTGATAAACTTGATGACCATGATAGTCTTTAACCCAATAAAATTATCCTTAATATATTAATTAAATATAGTATCACTAGAAATTTTAGTAATGTTACAATTTACAAGCCTAACCATAGAAATTTATAATTTAAAGCTTTGTAAAGTCGTACAAAACACCAACGGCATTTTGTCCAAATTTAAATTCAAGATGAGCCTCCAGTTTCCAGGATAATATTTATTCATTCGATCATGGCATTTCTCTCACAAGACACCTGCTCTTCCTCCCTCGCCGACAGCTGGTTCCTTAAACCCTCCGGCGGCTCTGTTCCTATTTATAGTAAATTTTAGCCCACTGGGCAACTGGGTTATGTCCCGTTTTTGTTCTTGGATTCTCCCTCCTCTCTTCGAAGCTCAAACCCAGTTCCGCAAATGTCTTCTTCTGCAGCCTCGAGGATTCTCAATCTCAACAGACACTTCAATCCCACAGACTCGCCTAATAAGGTAATTCGCATAATCCCAGTAGAATTGCAATTGCTCCTTTCCTTTGTTCTATCCAGACAATGATCAATCTCCTTTTCTTTGTTCAACGCAGGGTGGCAGTGACAGTGAAGGTGGTTATGGAGCGCTGGTGAAATTGTCCCCAGATGTCTCCGAAGCTCTATCTCGTGGGCATGCGGTTGTTGCTCTTGAGTCCACCATAATTTCCCATGGTATGTTACTTTATGCTACTTAACCTTTTTTTTTTCGGGAAAATTTGTTGCTGGAAAATGAATTTGAAGTGTAAAGAGTGATTTTATCTGGAGGCTGGTTAAGAACCAAAGGAGTTTTTGGAAGTTGTGCCATAAAACACTTCATTTTTTGGTGTTTGTGGAGTATTTTCTTGTTTGTGTATTGGTTTAATCTCTTTAAAGCAATTAAAGTACTTCCATTATAGAACCAAACAGTACTGTGTATTGGTTTGATCTCTTCAAATCAGAAGAATCTTTGCTTTCAGAAGGAAGAGGGATCCTTTTGAGATGCTAATCACATGTTGCTTTAATTTTCCCATTGGAATCTATTGGATTCTATGCTGGGGTGCATGAACCTGCCTCGGCACTTGGCACTTAATTTGACCATTCTTCTGCATCTTGCAGGCATGAAGCCATTTCAATGGCTTGCATACATAATACATACATATGTACATATGCATATACATGTACATACGTATACATATGTGTGTGTATATATATATATATATATATAAAATTAAAAGATTTGAAATTAGTTTGTCTATATATATATATATAAAATTAAAAGATTTGAAATTAGTTTGTCTGCACTATTTATAATATATTTTTTGGATTAAAAAAATTGACATAGTTTAGATAAATGTATTGTCCTTTTTTGTTTGTTGGCTCCAAAATGATTGTAATCTTTTGTGTTCTTAAATCAAGCAATACATATTCTGTGTTCTTTGTTTTTCAAAATTCCTGCCATGAACCTAGGTCTGTCTGCCACTGCGTATGACTTGCTTATCTGCGTAGAATAATTGAGAATAATGATGCTTGCAAAGAATAATCGTCCAAATCTTTTCAGAATTCATATTATAATATTCATCACATTATTTTTATCTCAGGAATGCCCTATCCTCAAAATTTAGAAACTGCAAAGGAGATGGAGGCTATTGTGAGGGAAAATGGAGCAGTTCCTGCAATAATTGCAATCATAGATGGCATACCATGCATAGGTCCTTGTTCAGACCTGTTTTTTTCTGTATACATATATACACATATACGTGTGATGCATGCCACTTAAGGGTGCTTATGTCTTTATGTATGACAAGCGCTACATGTATATGCACATGCACACACTATGAGGTCTTATATGGTGTTTAAATTTCTTCATCATGTTCTGAAATTATTTCCTCACAATGGGAATCATATATTTTTCTCACTAGATTGGAGTTTTATTCTATGCTAAATCTAGTTCTTTTTGCGTTAGTTAAGTCCTTTGTTTGGTCTTGATCATAGACTTGCGAGAGAATACTGGGGTCAAATGAGAGTACCTAATATAATACTATAGAGCTAATTTTGGAGGCTCATATGAGCTTCTTCCATGCCCTGACATATGTCATTTAATAAGTTTTTTTACATAATAAAAGAAATTCTAATTTGTTTTAAAATTCTATCCATTTCTTTTGTCTTGAGATTAGAGTTCAACTTGAAACTTCTACGATGCCTATTCAATTATATCTTCGCTGTAAGTTTTTTTCTCCTACATGCTTCAGTTTTCAACGTGTACAATTGTATCATCCCTATCTAAGTCTCACTTTTGAATCCCACATTTTTTCCTTTTCCACTTTTCCAAATTTCAATGCAATATCATCTTTTTATTTTTGCATAGGCTGCCAATAGGTGAAGCTAATATAGCATTGATTGTGTACCCACAATGCAAAACACAAAGGGGGCATTTGGTTCTGGTTATCTTGTGAAATTCTCAAGAATGTGCCCTCTCTAATCCCAATTCCGATGTCTGGCACATCATAGAATGTAATGGTGGGTAGATGGGATTCTCTAGGAATTCAAAATTACCCCAGAATATGATAATTCAAAATCCACCCTTTACTCTATCTTGAATTCCCATGGAAGAATTCTAATGAGTTGGACTAGATTATAACCACTATTAATACTAATGGGACAAAAACACGAGGACATTATTCCTAGAATGATACACTTCTCATAATACTAACCTCTAACCCATCCTCTCTCCTCTCCTTGAATCCTCTCCCATGGCATAACTTTATCATCCTCTCCAACCACCCACCTCCTCCCCTCGGCACACTTATCTAATTGGAACTTGAAATTAAGCTATTTGTCATCCCCAAGGAGGAGGGTTGCATGTATTCTTAGTTGTTTGAACAAGTTTTTAATCCCATCATGAACCAAGTACCTTAAATAGCCTTTTGTTTGGTGTGCCATGGACCAGGTTTGCTTGCACTTGTAATGTTTGTGTGGAGCCTGTCGTGAACTCCTCCAAACATGCCAAGTAAGGTTTACTCAATCAAGCTTGTATGCAGTAGCATCACATAAGTCACATGAGCCATGTTGGCAGCAGCTTGAGTTATATATTTGTTAAAGGTTATTTTGGTCTTTTAGTATTATTATTATTAAGTGTGTTAGTATGTTAATTAGTGAGAGTTAGTAGGGTATTATGGTCATTAAAATGTATTTTATTTGTATTATAAATAGAGGGAGAGACCTATCTTCAAGTTAGGTCATTCATTTAATCAAAATCTCAACATGGTATTAGTGTGTGATCCAACCTTAATCCTATCATACTCAGTCGTCACCAGAAAACACCCTCCCGTCGTTGCCGTTCTTAGATCCACCACCACCCTTCATTATCTCACAAAACCAACCAGATAGCCAAAAACAGAACCCTCTTAAACTTGACCCTACAAAACCCCATCACTGGAAGGTGCTCCACGCGCCCCCACGTGCTGCAAATTTCCAGCAGTCCTGACCCCGCATGCTAGTGCGTGAGAGAGATTCGGCCACCTTTTTCTGATTTTTACCTCCACCATGTTTTGATTCCTTCCCTAGACCATATCATCAAGCTGTTGGGCATGTTTTTTTCTAAAAAATTCAACCCTTTTCAACCATGCACTAGTGATAATCTGTTAATTGATGTTTGGTGTCCGTAAAGGCTCGTTTGTGAGTTCTTGGAGTAGTGGCAGTGTTCGTAAGTTGAGTTGTGAGGCTGTGGCAGTGCTATATCAACTGGTAAGTGGTTCACCTCGTTTGTGGTTTTTTTCGGTGCTTCAGATCATTTGTGGTTGTCTCGATGAGTTTTGATTATTCTCTTTGTTTGACATTGGTGTGGTTGCTGGTTTGTGAGCGTTGGGTTGGAGTCTATGAATCCCAAAAACATGTTTCTTTCATCGTTTATTGACACAGATAACAACCCAAAAGTTGGATGGAGAGAATTATGTTCAATGGTCTAAGCCTGTTTGGGTTTGTTTCGCAGGATTACGAGAATTTGACCACTTGCTCTAATCTAATCTTTCTGATGAGAAGAGAAAAGAAGTGTGGATTCAAGGAGATGCCTTGATTATTTCCCTCTTGTGAAATTCAATGGAGCCCCAGGTTGCAGGGATGTGCATGCATCTAGATACGTGCAAGGAGATTTGGGATTATGCCAAGTTGCTATAATCTAGTAACATTACACACATGTATGATTTATCCTAGGAGTACTTTCAATTACAATAAAGAGACGAGCATTGCAGATTAGTTTGAAGAGATGAAACGTACTCTTGAGGAGCTTAACATCATGCAACCTATAAGTGTCGACGTTCGTGAGATGCAGAAGCAGAGGGAGCAGATGATAGTTCTTAGAGTTCTAGTGGGTTTAAGACCCAAGCTTGAGGGAGCCCGGCCCCAGATACTTAGTAGTGCAGAGCTGCCATCATTTGCCAATGTTTATTCTTGCGTCCTTCATGCTTCCTTTGGCACACATTCTCTTGCTCTTGCATCTAGCTCTGAGAGGACAACCTTTGCTACACAGGGTGATTCTAATTCTCTACCAAACAACTGTAGAAGTTATCGAGGTGGTTTGAGCGGTTGTGGCGGTAGAGATGGACGAGTTAGAGGCACTCCTCGCAAGTGCACTTATTGTGGACGAGGTAATCATACTACTGAGCAGTATTAGGATCTCCATGGTAGACCTTTAGTGTTTCTAGTGCAGCCACCATCGACTCCACACCTTTGGGGCCAAGTGGGGAGCACCATACCGTATCTATATCAGAGGAAGAGTATTCCAAGTTTCAATAGTATCAAGTGTAGCAACAAGCTTCTCTTCCCATTGCATCTCTTGCCCAAATAGGTAATCCCATAGCATGCTTGTCATCCAGTACTTCTCGTCCTAGTCCTTGAGTTATAGACTCCGCTGCCACTAATTATATCATAGGTATACCTAATTTCTTCTCTACTCTTCATTATTTTTTCAAATTTACCTTGTGTTACTCTTGCTAATGGATCCACCACTGCCGTCAAGGTAATTGGGATTGTAAATCCCACTTCTTCTATTTCTCTTCCTTTGGGTTTGTATATTCCCATGTTTCCTTTCAATCTTATGCTCGTTAGTAAGCTAATCCATGAATTTTTAAATAACATTCTTCCTTGATTTTGTGGTTATTCGGGATTTGAAGATGAGGAAGACGGTTCGTGGAGGGCGTGAAGTTGGTGGACTTTATCACTTTGAGTCTCTATCTCCTTCTACCGCCTGTACTGCTGCTGCTATAACTCTCCAAATTCATTGTCGTCTTGGTCATCCTTCATTCCTAAAAGTTGAAATGTCTAGTTCCAAATTTGAGTTCTATGTCTAGTCTTGATTGTGAGTCTTGTTAGGTGGGAAAGCATCATTGTGCCCCTTTTGCTTCCTGAGTCAATAAACGGGCTGCAAGCCCTTTCATGTTAGTCATTCTGATGTTTGGGGTTTTAGTAAAGTTGTGTTCATGTTGGGTTTTTGGTACTTTGTAATCTTTGTGGATGATTATTCAAGGATGACTTGGCTATATTTAATAAAAGATTGTTTTGAGTTATTTCATTTATTTTATGCCTTTTGTTCTGAAATAAAGACTCAATTTGGTTTGACCATTCGAATACTTTGGAGTGATAATGCTAAAGAGTATTTTGGTACACAATTCACTACTTATATGACTCGGTTTGGTATTGTTCATCAATCTTGTGCCCACACTCCTCAACAAAATGGGGTTGTAGAAAGAAAAAAAAATAGAAATATCATTGAAATTATTCTCACCTTACTTTATCAAATGCATGTACCTAAAGTGTTTTGGAGTGATGATATACTTACTGCTTGCTATTTGATCAATAGGATGCCACCCTCTGTTCTTAGTGGTAAAATTCTCTACTCCATTCACTTTCCTAATTCACCTTTATTCTTTCTATCTCCTCGTATATTCAGGTGTGTGTTCTTTGTTCATCAACTAACTCCTGGTGTGGACAAGTTGAATCCTAGTGCTATAAAATGTGTCTTTCTAAGCTACTCATATACTCAAAAGAGATATTGTTGCTATAGTGCTACGCTGTATTGCTTATTTGTTTCTGCAGATGTTATCTTCTTTGAGTCTACACCTTAATACAACTAGTCCTTGAGTGCTTTTGATCTCAATGAGTCTTTTCCTTTGCCTAATCTTTCAAATTCTATTTTTCTGTCCTTGCCCAATCAACCACCTGTGTCTCCATGTAGTTAAAGTCCTTCTTATCATCTCGATCGTCCTAATTTGCAAGTATATTCATGACGGCAGCTCCAAGGAAGAGAGTCCCCCCCCTAGCTTCTATTGCCACGCCTTTGTTTTCCTCGCCCAATGATCATATTTCCCATGATGTTGATCCTCCCAATGCTGGCCGAAAGGTAAACACACACTCAACATTTTATTTCCAATTATGTTTTATATGGCTTCTTGTCACCCTCCTATTATTGTTTTGTTATTGCTTTATCATCTGCTGCCCTTCCTAAATCGGTTTCAAAAGCCTTAGCCCATTCTAGGTGGAGGAATGCCATGGTTGAATAGATGAATGCTTTACAGGATAGTGGTACTTGGGACTTGGTATCTCTTCCTCCAAACAAGTTTGTGTTTGGTTGTCACTAGGTATACACTATGAAAGTCCACCCTGATGGTTTTGTGGCTCGTCCAAAGGCATGTCTTGTTGCTAAGGGGTATACTCGGGTGTATGGTTTGGATTATTCTGACACTTTTTATTTGGTTGCCAAACTTACATCAATACATATCTATTCATCTCCTTGGCTACCACTTGTCACTGGACTCTGTATTAGTTAGATGTGAAGAATGCATTCTTGCATGGTGATATTGAGGAGGAGGTCTATATGGAGATTGGAGCAACCACCTAGGTTTGTTCCTCAGAGGGAGTCAGGCTTAGTGTGTCACTTGAAGAAGGCACTATATGGTTTAAAATAGTCTCCTAGAGCACGATTTGGTCGATTCAGTGCTTTAGTACTTGATTTTGGTTTTCGATGGCTTGCAGTGGATCACTCTATGTTTTATCGTCATACTTCATCAAGTGGGATCCTCTTTGTTGTGTATGTGGATTATATTGTTATTATAGGTGATGATAATAAAGGTTTTCAGAGTCTTAAACTTTTGTTGAAGACTAAGTTTCAAACCAAAGATTTGGGATTGTTGAAATACTTCTTGGGTAGTATCTAGATCTCATATGGGGACTGTTTTGTCACAAAGGAAGTATGTTCTTGATCTATTGGATGAATTTGGATTATTGGTATCCAAACTAGTTGATACACCCATGGATCATAACAGCAAGTTAGCGCCAGATATAGGTGATTTGCTGCTTAATATTGGACAATATCAGAGACTTGTTCGAAAGTTGAATTTTCTTAGTCGTTCGACTAGTCATATGTTTTGCAAAAAGTGTTGTGAGCCAATTTCTAGATTCTCAGAGGACAAGTCACTAGGACGCAGTAATTCACGTCTTGAGATATCTTAAAGGTGCACTTGGGAGAGGTCTTTTATATCAAGATCAAGGTCACACATATTCAAGGATATACAAATGTAAATTGGGTTAGGTCGCCTTCCGACCGAAGATCCACAACCGGGTATAGTATCTTGGTTGGTGGTAATTTGGTTTCTTGGAAGAGTAAGAAACAAACAGTGTGACCAGGTTAAATGCTGAATCAGAGTGTAGAGCTATGGCTCACACTTCTTGCGAACTTGTTTCGTTGAAGAACATGTTGAAAGAATTGGATTTTCCATATTCTCAGCCTATGGAGTTGATGTGTGATAATCAAGCTGTTTTTCATATTGCCTCCAACCCAATCTTTCATGAGCGAATGAAATGCATTTAAGTTGATTGTCATTTTGTTTAGGAGAAACTTGTGCAGAAGCTCATTGTTACCACTTAAGTGAAGTTCAATATGCAGTTTGCTGATTTGTTTACTAAAGCTTTGGGGGGTGCTCGTGTTAAATTTATTTGTAACAAGCTAGGAGCATATGATATTTATGCTCCAGCTTGATGGGGAGTGTTAAAAGGTTATTTTAGTCTTTTTAGTATTATTATTAACTGTGTTAGTAAGTTACTTATTAAGAGTTAGTAAGGGTATTATGGTCATTAGAATGTATTTGATTTGTATTATAAATAGAGGGAGAAACCTATCTTCAAGTTATGTTATTCATTTAATCAAAATCTCAACAATAAATATGCGACCATGAGCACATATGGGGCAAGAAATTTTTTTTTTCTTTTGATAGAAAAATAAAATATGTTCATTTGGGGCAAGAATTTTATACATAATAGACATCCATAAACGAGTTAGACACGCAATAAGCATGATCACAATACACGTGTGAAAGGGTCTACTTGTTTCATTCATTGAACAAACCTGTACCATTAACATTTAAAAGGCCAAAAAGGAAAAATTATAAAACCAATCATCCTCCATTCTCATGGTTTTCTGAATGCACAAGAAACGTAGAAATCGCTTTTAATTTTCAAGTTAAAGTACATACTTTCCATACAAAATTGTTAAGTATCATGTTCAAAATCATATATTAAAATATAACCATACAGAATAAAACCATAAAGCTTAAATGAGGGTCTCGGTGTTACGGGTTGGCAATGTAAGGGATAGTAAGTGGGGCAGTTGACATCGGCCATGAAGATGGTAGGATCCAAATATGTAATTGCTGGGATTTACATTATAATATGAGTACTCACATATATGGATGTGTTGGTGCATTGTTTGATGAATGATACAACCCTTTCATAGATATATTGTGAGCTTTATAGCGTGTCTTATTATTTTATAGAGATGATTCTTGCCCCATATGTGCTCTTGATTGAGAACTGGAGACGCTTCTACCGTGGTTCATGTGACTTATGTGATGCTTATGTATACAAGCTTCATAGTAAATTTGCTTGACTTGTTCGAAGGAGTTCACAAGAAGTGCCACATGAACCCTACAAGAGCTAGCATACAGATATTCCTAGAAAGCTCCCATTTGATGCTCTTTTTTGGCCATTCCCCAAAGGAGTGTAGGTCTCATGCCCTCAAACTCATTCATGCTTGTCTCAAAGGCATTCATATATTCAACACTCCTCTGAAAGGTCTCAAGCTCCTTTGGATTTTCTCCAAGGATTCAACTTGGGGAATAAGGGTCTCTAGTTCTGCAATTCAACTTGGGGAATAAGGGTCTCAAGGCCCCTCTAATGTTTCTTTAGGTGGCTTAAGCTTTATAATACATAGTTAAACAACTTTGTCACTAGTGCTTTGAGTTTAGTAACTCTTGTCTCGAGTGTTTTGAGTTCAGCAACCTTCGCCTAAGTGCCTTGATACCACTCACGGGGTTCAACCATGCTTTAATACCATTGTCACAGACCCAAGTTTGCTTGCACTTGTAGGGCTTGTGTGACACTTGTCGTGGACTCCTCTAAGCAAGTTAGGTGAGGTTCACTTAATCAAGCTTGTATGCAGGAGCATCACATAAGTCATAATGGCAGTGTCTTGAGTAATATAAGACATAATCATACGTAGGGAAAGAATTATGTACATAATAGACATCCATAAAGAATGAGACACATAATAAACATGCTCAAAATACACATGTATAAAATGGTTTACTTGTATCACTCATCAACCAAAGCAACAATACATCAATTTATTTGAGAATTCATTCTACAGCATAAATTTGTGAAGAATTGCATTTGGATCCTGCCCATCTTTGTGGCCAATGTCATGGGATTATCACTTCGCTTTATGTGAAGGGTTGTGCAGCACTGGTTGTAACACAAAATCTTTACTAGTAAGTGAAAATAAACCCCAAACTCACATCCTAAAGATGTTCACAAGCATCAAATACCAAGTACATGGTAAGCAATGAGCAAGCATGAAGTAAACACAAGTCGAGTGATAAAAATTAAAGCAACACTATTCATCTTATAAGACCTTCATAGGTACTGCGTATTTTGCAAGGGATGCAAGTAGGCTGAAATTGTTTAAAATTTCTAGTGAGTTGCACAAAGATTTTTAAAAATTCATCCTCCCTTAAAGAGCTTTCTATGCAAATTTAACTAAACATACTGTAATCGAGGAGTCATACTTTCTCTTATAACTAAGACATTACTTAAAATAAAAGCTATAGTAGTATTTACATGATGGTTACCCCCTTAATGTGCACAAGACTAGCGGTCACATGCATAAGACCCTCGACAAGCTTGGCTTGTGACATTCCTCCACCTACTTATGTGATTGATGTCTTGGCATACTTTGATGCGAAGTACGCTTTAACTTTATCCATGAATCGATTCCTGTCTTATGCTGACATCCATTTCATTTCTTCATCTTCGAGGCCTTTACACTTCACTAAGAACTTTTGTTTGTTGTTGCCTTAACAATGTGAACTCTTTGTATGCAAGAATCTCTTCAATTTCTCATTTGTTGGATTGCATGGTCTTTAGTGGCATTTGATTGACTAAGTGTATATTGGATCTTCATTGTTGGCATCCTCTAGAAGTGGAGAAGAATTGAAATAGTATTTCTTATTATTAGAAAATAAGGTACAATCTGAATGTCTTAGAGACTACAAGGATAATCTAAAAGGAAAGAATAATAAAGGAAAGAATAGAAAAAAGGAAGGAATGACAATTGCTAACAAATCTCCTAGAATATATCCTAGAATATCTCCTAAGATTATTTACATAATTACAGAAATTTCTCCTATAACCAAGGAGAGCTGGCTGGATAAATTATGAAACTTTACAACACTCCCCCTCAAGCTGGTTTGAAGATGTCTTCCATAGCCAGCTTGCCGATCAAATTTTCAAATTGCTTCCTTGGTAGTCCTTTTGTAAGTATATCTGCTGCTTGTTCAGTAGTAGAGATATAGGGTAAACAAATCAGTCCACTGTCCAGCTTCTCCTTTATAAATGCTTGTCAACCTCAACGTGTTTTGTTCTTTCATGAAGCACTAAATTGTGAGCAATGGCTATGATATATTTGTTATCGCAATACAGTCTTATAGGTAGCAGATTAGTGACTTTCAATTCTTCCAATAATTTTTTAATCCACAACACTTCACAAACTCCATGAGCAACTGCTCTAAATTCTGCCTTTGCACTACTCCTAGCTACCACATTTTGTTTTTTGCTTCGTCATGTAACCAAATTTCCACCAACAAAGGCACAATAACCAGAAGTTGATCTTTGATTGGTTATACTCCCAACCCAATCTGCATCAGTGTATAACTCAACTTGTAGATGTCTATGGTCTTCAAACGATAGACCTTTTCCTGGAGTTCCCTTTAAATATCTCAAGATTCTATAAACCGCATCAAAGTGGTTAGGCCTTGGTGAGTGCATGAATTGGCTTACCATACTGACAACAAAGGCTAGGTCAGGATGTGTATGTGATAGATAAAGTAGCCTTCCAACCAATCTTTGGTACTGGTCTCTATAGGTTACTTCTTCAGGTTTGGCAGGTTGTAGTTTAAGAATAGGCTCTATAGGTGTCTCAGCTGCTTTACACCCTAGTAAATCTATTTATCCAAGCAAGTCAAGCACATATTTTCTTTGTGAAACAAAAATACCTTTTCTTGACCTTACAAATTTCATACCGAGAAAATACTTCAAGTCACCCAAGTCTTTAATCTCAAATTCAAGCATCTGTTTTAATTTCTCAAGTTCCTTGCTGTCATTACCTGTCAAAATAATATCGTCAACATAGACAATTAGAATAGCAACCTTCCCTTCACTTGAGTGCTTATAGAACATGGTGTGATAAGCTTGACCTTGGTTGTAACCATGACCCTTTACAGCCTTCCCAAAGCGTTCAAACCAAGCTCTCGGAGAGTGCTTGAGCCCATACAATGATTTTTTCAATTTACACACCTTATCTCTGCCAAGATTACCTTCAAAACCTGGTGGTAATTCCATAATCACTTCATCCTCTAGATCTCCATTAAAAAAGCATTCTTTACATCCAACTGGTTTAAGGGCTAGTTAGAATGTACAGCTAAGGAAAGTAACACTTAGATTGAGTTTATCTTGGCCCTAGAGCAAAAGTTTCTTGATAGTCAATTCTGTATGTTTGTGCAAACCCTTTTGCAATGAGTCTTGCCTTATATCTCTCTATATTGCCATCAGCCTTGCATTTAATTGTAAACACCCACTTGCAACCGACAATTTTCTTTTCCTTTGGTAAATCAACAATTTCCCAAGTACTGTTGTTCTGTAGTGCATTCATCTCTTCTAGAACTGCTAACTTCTAATCCGGATGATCCATAGCTTCCTGAATGGTCCTTGGAACAAATAAGTGAGAAATATGGGATGTAAAGGCCTTATGATTATAAGAGAGTCTATGGTATGATAAATATTTGGCAATGGGGTGTGTGGTACAGGTTCTAACTCCTTTTTTAATGGCTATAGGTATACCAAGGTCAGTAGATTGATTAACTGGAAGTGTAGTAGAAGGATTACCTGGGATTTCCAAATGACCAGTTTTTGGAGGTGATGATTGATTCTGCTCTGAAATTGTGGGATGATCCTTAGTATTAGAATGACATTTGCCTCTAGTATAAACACGAAGCTCAGAAGAGGGGTTAATCTGTAGCAATTCTCCCCCTATTTTTGATTCCCTTATGCTTTGTACAAGCAGATTGGGAATTCCATTTTTTTCACTATTTAAAATTTCAGTTCCTTGAATGTTTTGTAGAGGGATGTCAATGTGAA
This sequence comes from Malania oleifera, assembly GCF_029873635.1. Lineage (NCBI taxonomy): Eukaryota > Viridiplantae > Streptophyta > Magnoliopsida > Santalales > Ximeniaceae > Malania > Malania oleifera. The sequence goes on from NC_080418.1 coordinate 139,653,743, forward strand.
GTGTTGGCCTAATAAAGCTTACAATTCTTATTTTGATGATAACAAATCAAATGATATATTTAATATGTTTCAAGTACAAGTATTCAGGAAAATAACAGAGCTCAAGTGTATAAGAAAGTTCATGGATTACAAAGAGCATGAAGAATGAAGTCATATTGTGAAAAGCTCAAAGGAAAGAATGCAACTACAAAGATGGTGGAAGAACAAGTTTTGAAGACTAGATTATACTTTTAAGGATATTCTCAAATGTAAGTACTTCAAAGTAAATCTTAAGTATAAAGAAATTTGAAGCATAAAAATTCAAAAATATGTTTTTATATATATACTCTAAAGAATATTTCTTAAATCCATAAAAAGAAAGGGTTTACGAAAAGAAATTTTTTTTTGAAATAATGAAGTTTTTAAACATATTTATTTCAAAATATTTGGAAAATCAAAAATATTTTTTTTTCAACATATATACTCTAAAAAGTTTTTTTTTTAATAAATAAAAAGGGCTTAAAAAGAGAAGATTTTTTAAACCATGTTTTTAAACATATTTATTTCAAAATATTTGGAAATGAATTTTAGGAATCCTTGGGAGTAATGGATGATTTCAAAAAAAAAAACTCTATAAATAGTTTTAATCTCAAATATTTTAAATTAGAGAAAAGAAAGTACAAAGAAAGAGAGAAAGAACTTTGATGAAATATTCAAAAGAATTTTGAAATTGAGAAATCCTCTAAAGTTTCCAGATCAAGTGCTTTTCAACAACTTTTCTGATCCAGAGATATTCAAAGGCTTTTAAATCAAAGTAAGTTTTTTTTTAAAGGTTTTAGATCAACTAATCTTCAAGTATTCAAAATTTTGTTTTCAAAGGATCTAAAATTCTTTTAAGATAAACTCTCTGATCTGAAATCGATTTACATTCTGAAATTAAGTTTTCCAACGATCAAAATTTTTATCTTCTTTTGAAAATTATTTGATAATCCATACCAAGTAATTGAGCTTGAAATTTCGTATATTTAAATTACTTTGAGGTATAAAGTGAGCTGATTGGTGTATTAATTCACTCTACTGTGAGAGTTCTCTTTTGTACACATATTCCTTCATTATCTTTCTTAAACGATTCTGAGTTGTTAAATCGTTGAACCAAATAAGGGGTTGTTATTTGGAGAGGCGGGCTCTAGCCTAATTGAAGGAGTGCATTGTAAGTTGGTATTGTTCCACCAGGTAAAGGAACTGAGATAGTGAAATCCTTTGGTGTTTTTGCCAAAGGTGAGGACGTAGGCTGTGTTGAAGCCGAACCTCGTAAAAACTCTTGTCTCCTTCTCTCTACTTTAATTTACATACTTTATTCGCTTTTATGAGTGCAGGTTGCATGATTTAAATTAAGTTCTTGATCAATAGAAAGTACGTTTTGATTAATCTTTTGCGGAAACCCAAAAGGAGAGTACGTTGATTAATTTGCAGAAATCTTAATCAAGTAAAGTGAATAATAAAGGGTTACAGGGAAAGCAACGGAAGCCTAAATGTTATTGATTGATTGATTACATTGATTGAATTATTATTTTAAATTCCAGTTTTCTTAAGTGTTGTTATATATTGTATTTTGCTGGGTTATTAAAATTAGAAAACTTAAAAATCAAATAAAATTAAAAGATTTCCAATTCACCCCCCCTCTTGGGAAGCTATTCTTCATTTCATGAAGGAAAACATCAGGCATTGATATAGAAGTTTGCCAAAACTGATCCTCACTACTCTCTTTCTCCCCCTGAAGATCAATTTGGTTAAAGTATGACTGATTTTCAACAAAATGGACATCCATACTGATATGAATTTTTTGTTTGTTTTTGGATTCAAACATTTATACCCTCTCTTATTGGGAGCATATCCAATAAACACACATTTTTCAGCCCTAGGATCAAGTTTAGATCTAAGGTGAGCTGGAATATGAACAAAAACAGTGCATCCAAATACTTTTAGAGGCAGAAATTATCCTATTATCAGGAAAGGATTGTTTTAGGCATGCCAAAGGAGTGATATACTACAGCACACTGGTAGGCATTCTATTAATAAGGTAACAAGCGGTTAGAATAGCATCCCGCCTACAAATATTTTGGAATATGCATTGAAAACATTATAGCCCGTGCAACCTCAAGTAAGCGACGATTTTTTCTTTCAGTGATGCCTTTTTGTTGTGGGGTGTCATGACAAGTGGATTGATGTTGAATCCCTCTTTCTTTCAAAAAATTTCCCAAAACTTGGTTGAAACATTTTGTACCATTATCCGTACGAAGTATGCTTATTTTTGTTTGAAATTGATTTTCGATCATACTATAAAAATTCTTGAATAATATTTCAACTTCAGATTTTCCATTCATCAAATATACCCAACAAATCCGAGTATGATCATCTATAAAAGTCACAAACCATTTTTTCCCGGATGAGGTAGTAACCTTAGAGGGACCCCAAACATCACTATGAATCAAATAGAAAGGTTTGTTTGCATGGTAGCCTTTTGAAATATAAGGAACTCGATGATTTTTTGATAAATGACACACGTCACAATGAAGAGAAGTACAATTCAAATTTTTAAACAGATTAGCAAACAAATGTTTTAAATAATACTAGGATGCCTTAATCTAAGATGCCAAAGCATTATTTGATCATGCACAGGGATTGAACTAGTACCACCACTCAAGCCCTGAGCTTGTTTATAGCTGAATAGGGTATCATCAAAATAATAAAGGCCATCGATCATCCTAGCATTGCCAACCATCGCCCCCGAGTTCTGGTCCTGAAATTCACAGTGAGAATCAAAGAATATGATATGACAATTAGAATCACGAGATAATCTACTAATAGACAGAAGATTGCAAGTAATTTTAGGAACATGAAGTACAAATTTTAATTCTATTTTCTCGGAAATTCTAATTGAACCTGCTCCTGCAATGGATGAAAGACTCCCATATGCAATCCTAACCTTTTTATTACCTGGACAAGGATAATAAGATTGAAACAATTGAGATAAACTAGTCATATGGTCGGATGCACCTGAATCAATAATCCATGGTGCAAAGGCTAAAGAGCTGGAATAGGCACTCGACATATTACCTGTTTGGGCCAAGGAATCAATAGAAGTACCGGATATTAGATTGGATTTCAGCAGTTGAAGAAGTTGATTCATCTGTCCTGAACTTAGAACATTGGTTTGGGTTTCATTTGCATTAGGAGTCACTTGGTTGTTTCCAGGTCCAGGTTTGCTGCTCTCCCAATTTGTTGGTTTTCCATGTAGTTTCCAGTAGGTTTCTTGGGTATGGCGTGGCTTATTACAATAGTCACACTATACTCAAGATTTTTGATTGGGATATGACCGCTGTAAAGAGGCATTAGCAGCAGCCAAAATAGTAGGATTAGCAGCAACCAAAGCCGAGTTCTCAACTGTTCCATCAGCCCCTTTTTTCTTTGGCGTAACATTCTAACGGCAATCTTCACGTCTCACTTCAGAATATACCTCTTCGATTGGAGGCAGAGGCTGTTTACCAAGAATCCTCCCCCTAACCTCATCAAACTCATCATTGAGTCCAACCAAGAATTTAAAAATTCTTGCATTTTTCCACCATCTTCTTGTTGTAGTTGCAATCATCAAGGCTCTTCCATTCATAATCATTGAATAGATCCAAGTCTTGCCACAGTCCTTTAAGGACATTGAAATCCTTAGTCACACTATCTTCCCTTTGTTGGGTCTTGCCAATTTTTTGCCGCAATTCATAAATTTGGGAATAATTTCCAAGGTCAGAATACATCTGACTAACATTATCCTAGAGTTCTTTTGTAGTCGGATGGCACATATAATTAGCACTATATCTTCATCCATTGCATTCACAAGCCAAGCCATAGTCATGGAATTTTCAGCATCCCATATAGCATATGATGGGTCTGCTCTGTTAGGGGCCTTGGTTTCACCAATAAGGTACCCAATCTTTCCTCTCTTGTGGATATATATTCAAACTGACTGAGATCATCTTAAGAAGTTGGCTTTATTGAGACGGATATTTGTGATTTGGACTGAATGGGGTTCAGTATGGGCTACCTTGGTTTCAGTTTTGGTGTTGGCCACATGTTGAGGTCTGGCCATGGTGGAAGTTTCGGAAATTTTAGACATAATGGAGGCTGAACAGAGTTAAGGCAGTGAGGCCTAGATTTTAGAGGCTATGACTGCCGAAAGGAAAAGAAAACTAGGCTCTGATACCATCTATAAGTGGAGAAGAATTGAAATAGTATTTCTTATTATTATAAAATGAGGTACAATCTGAATGTCTTATAGACTACAAGGATAATCTAAAAGGAAAGAATAATAAAGGAAAGAATAGAAAAAAGGAAGGAATGACAATTGCTAACAAATCTCCTAGAATATCTCCTAAGAATATATCCCTAGAATATCTCCTAAGATTATTTACATAATTACAGAAATTTCTCCTATAGTCAAGGAGAGTTGACGTGATAAATTTTGAAACTTTACAACACATCCAATGGTTTAAGGCAGCTGATTTTAAGCATAGGGTGCACCTTTATCCAAGTTGGAGGATCACCCTAGCAAGGCCTTTTTGATTTTTGGCCGGGATTGGTCCTTCATTTTTGCGAAGTACTCTCCTATCTCAAACTTCTATTGACTTGATCTATTTTGGATGGGAGCTTAAAACTTAAAAAGCACTGAGCCTCCCACATTGAAGCTCGATGGTCTTCCCCCATGGTCTGCTTGCTTCTTCATTCACTTAGTAGCTTTCTTGAATGGGCAATCTCCACATTTGTCTCCATTTTTTAGTGAAGATATATGCTCTTGGACTCTTTCCTTTGTGCGGCTCATCCACAATATGAGGTAATAATAGTTGGCTTGTAACAAGCTCAAAAAGACTCTTATTGGTTGTTGGGCTCTTTTGGGCATTGAAACAAATTGAGTCACATTGAGTGCTTTTGGTTGGTGATGATGAAATGGCATAAGTATACCTTTAGTAGCCGAATCTCTCCTTCTTGCCATCAATTGCGCGTGCTAGCTCGAGAAGATGTCATGTTGCAAACCAAGGATTTTTAGAAGTTGTGACTAGAAGTTTCCTGTGAATCTTATGTCTCAGTTATTGAAGATGTGTTAAAAAAAAATACTTCCCAATGTCCTTGAATAAAAGTTGTGCAGCCAAGTAGTACTTCGACATTGATATAAAAATATCGTACTTTGAAACTTGTCTACAACCACAAGTATTAACCCCATGTCCTCGATTCTAGGCTGGTTGGTTCTGAAGTCATGTTAGATACTCTCCCACGGTCTCAGTGGCACTTGAAGGGGCTCTAATAGTCCTGTAATCTTATTTTGCTTGATTTTGTTTGTTGGCATGTGAGACAAGCCTCAATATACTACTTCATGTTGTATGTGTGGCTATACCTTTGCTTCAACAATGCTAAAGTTTGGTGCCATTGTGGGTAGCCTACCCACTTGGTGTCATGACACTCCTGCAATACCTTCTAAGGTCACCAACTTGAGGAACAAAGAGTCGATTTCATGTGTCAACACTAAGCTATCCTATAACGACAACCAACACACTTTTCCCTTTTCCACTAGCTTCATGAGGTTTTGGGCAACATAATCTTTGAGTTGTGGGCAATAGGATCTTTAATAAGGTTTTCCTTAATGCACTCCCGCATTGTTGTGGTAAATTTACTTAAGTTCAAGTGTGTTACTTGAAGAGCCGCAAACTCAAAGTTTTTGCATGTTGCATCTATGACATGGTGCATTCTGCTTGCCTTGTTCTTGAAGAAGAAATCGAATTTCATTAGAAATTCTTGCTAATGAGCTTGCTTAGTGGGTAACTTGGGCTATGTAAAGAAATGACTACCCACCAAGTTATCCATCTTCACCATGAACTTCAACCCAAGTAAGTAATGTTGTCACACTCGAAGACAATGAATCATTGCAAATATCTTCTTGTATTAAGCTGTGTACTTTTGTTTACCTTTACTAAGCTTATGGTTCTCATATGTGACAAGATGCTCCTCCTATAACAAGACTCCACCAAGGGCATAGTTTGATGCATTATCTTAGGGTTCATGATATTCGGAAGAGTAAGTATCGAGTATTTCGTTATGATTTCCTTTAGGTTATCAAAGCCTTCCTAGCACTTATGTGTCCAGTTCCACCCATAACACTTCTTCATCAATTAAGTGAATAGGCAATCCTCCTTGAGTACCCCTTGAGATTTGCAATGGTAGTTGGTGAATCTAAGAAAAGTACACAACTTTTTGATTGTCGTTCAAATCTTTCAATCTTGAACAACTCTCACCTTCTATATGTCCGTCTGGTTATAGACTTATTCAATTACATGGCCTAGAAACTTGACACTCTTTTGAGCGAATGAGCATTTTCTGTTCTTCACATATGTGTTCTATTGCTTCAGCCTGTAGAAACTAGCTGGCACATCACCAAGAACTCGTAAGCCTTGTATTGCTTCATGCAGTTAATCTTTTGCTCATTTACCTTCCACTATCCTTACCTAATAGTAATTTGACTAGAAGTCAAGCTTGGTGAAGTACTTGGCATGACGTATCTTATTTCACGAATACTTATTACGCATTGTGAAAAGTAACTTTATTCACTGTGCAGTATTCTACGAATAGCCACATGCTCCCATCATAGAGAATAATGGTGCTCTAAGCGGTACTTAAAGGGTCGTATACTGGTATATGACCTACTTCTAATAGGTCATCAAATTGTTTTCATAATCTTGCTAGTGCTACAAGCGATTATTTGGGGGCTTCACCCCTTGGTAACGAATCAATCTCATACTCCTCACCTTGTCACAAGGCAGGTTGTTTGGTAGCTTATTGGCATCACAATTTGATACTTCTTTAGGACAATCTTGGATGATAGTAGGCACCATCTCTTTTCTTACATCTTCATCCACCACCAATAAGTAGAGATGTGTAGGTTCCCACTTCTCAATCCCTTCTTGAGTTGCATGACAAAGAGGAACTTCTCATCTCTCATTTTTTCGCAACAACCTAAACAATGTAAGTTTGGTGATCAATTAGACAAAGGGGTCTAGCGAACGACATAGGAACCACCCTAGTCTCCTACAAGAATTCCATTCGAAGTAATCACTTGAAAATCATTTAACGGAATGGTAGTGAAATTTGCATGTCCTTCCCATAGGCCAAGCTTCACAATTGCTTGCTTGGCTACTCCCAATGCAGTTTGGGCAATGGAGTAATGCAAGATAACATCAATGATATGCACCCATGAGAGATAGAAGGGAGAAAAGGGGAAGAAAGGAAGAAGGAAGAAAGAGAGAGGAGATCTAGGGTGGAAACACTCGTTCACTTTCTCAATTCAAATTCAACAACCAACTTTCACATGGATTTTACACATTATTTATAAGAAAACCAGTAACAAATGAATTTTCTTATATACCCTTAAAATTACACAAAACTACAAACATACCCATAAGATACACAAATATTACAAACAAGCCCCCAAAAAACATAATTCTACTACAAGCAAACTAGACACACATAACCACTAACTAACCAATCACATTTGGGTTTAGGACCCAATAAACCATTGACCCTATTCTTGGATAGGCTCCTCCAAATTGGGTCGATATGGTACATCTAGCAACCCAATTCTCATCCTACATCATGGAGTTAACCGTTTTTATGCATCTTGAGTCTTTATCCAGCTTCTAGATGAGTCTTGGTGCTTCACTTTGTAAGACAAAGTCATGGATAGCCCTAGTATCCACCATTGCCAGGTACTTTTCCTATTGATTCATAGGTCCACAAACATTATCACTTTAGCTTAGTCAACCTTGGGTTCTTTCATCTGTCTCTCCAACATGTTAAGTGACCATATTGCACCCATTCTTGAGGTTTCCTTGTCATCCTCATATTGTCTTTGTGACCCCTCCAAATGGAAGCTAGCAAGCCTGTTGGCCTAGCAAAGCTTACGAATCTTATTTTGATGATAACAAATAAAGGGAATTTAACATGCTTTGGTTAAAGTGACGATGTTTCTAGAATCAAGCATTAGAGTTCAAGATCAAGTGATATGGAAAGTCTACATTCCAATCAAGTGATCAAAAGAAAGCTCAAGAGATCAAAGAAAGACAATATTTATGAAAGCTTGAAGAATATTGAAGCTCAAGTCAAAATGGACTCAAAGAAAGACATACATGAAGACTTCACATTTAGAATGATTTAAGTCTTAAGAAAGTTTTATGCAAGTACTTCAATTGAAAGTCAATACGGATGCTTTGAAGCTCTTTAGGAATGATTATAAGACTTAGAGACCCATTTTTAAAACCTTGGAAAATACATTTTTCAAATTTCAAATCAAAGATTTCAAGATTAAAAGCTAAAAGAGTTTTCAGAAACAAAATCTTAAAAACAGTAAAATAGCATGCTCAAGTGCCTGACTGAGTTTTCTCAGGCGACCGACCTTTTATATGTTTTTTAAGAAATGCAAACAAAACCATGACAGGCGCCTCACAGATCCTTCTCAGGCGTCTGACAGGTTTCTGAGGTTGAGTCAAGTGACTGATTGAACACTCTCAGACGCCTGACACAACACTGACTTTTGAAATTCGCTGGATTTTTAAAGGGACAGGCGCCTGACACCTTTTTGATAGGCGACTGATGTTCGTAAAATTTAAAATAAAGCAGCATGGGAAACTTTCCAAAAATGATTGCTTGAGCTCCAAACTTTGTATATACTTGGGAAATACTCCAAGTAACTTGGGAAATACGAAAATTATACTTTTTTCTCTCTATAAATACATAATTAACCCAAGAGTCAAACACAACTACATACAATCAGCAATCAAGTCTATAATTCTCATACTCTTCAAAAGTTCTCTTGCTCACACATTCTTGCTGAAATATTACCGAGTTTCTACTGATACAACCACACGGTTCTTGTGCTCTTACTGAGTTTTTTCAATCTAAAGAAGAACTCGGTGATTAATTTCTTGAGTTTCAAATTCATTCTTTATTGATATTTAACTTGAAGTATATTGGTTGTGCTTAAACTTGTACTAATAAGCTCTGTTTTGAGACTGTCTTTGTACAAAAGAATTGTTCTTGTTCTTGTTGTTCTTGACGGTTCAGGTTGTTGAATCGTTGTACCGAGCGTGGGGTATCGCTTGGAGAGGATGGCTCTATCCTACTTGAAGGAGTGTGTAAACAGTTTGCTCCGCCTGGTTAAAGGAGTGGTATAGTGCAATCTTTGGGTGGTATACCTAAGGCGAGGACGTAAGCGTATATAGCCGAACCTCGTAAAAATCTCGGTGTCACTCTCTTCCCTATTCTCGTTAATTTTATGCATATATATAAACTGCGTGGTTGTGTACTTAATTTGCTGAAGATTAATTTGCTTTTGGGAATTTTGGAAACCGTAAGGGAGTACGTTGATTGATCAATATTATATTGAGGAAACCGCAAGGGAGTACGTTGATTGATTAATATCAAAGCTCATTAATATATTGATTGGTTATATTATACTTATTTGATATCAATATTTGAATTTTAGAAGCTTGGTTTAATTTTCTATTTTATTTCATATTGCGATATCAAGCTCATCTCATTGATTGGATTGATATTGAAAAGCTAGAATTTGAATATTGAAGTTTTAATTATCATCATCATTTATCAATAAATACAAACTCTTGGGAGTACACCTTACTTTTCAAAGCCGTTGAGCGATGATTTGTGATGGCCTTGACATAAGAAGTTTACAACTTGATGAGGGCCTTGACATAAGAAGCACGCAATCTTGCTCCTAATGTGTTGGAGGCTTAAGAAGAAGACAATTCCTTGCAAATGATGCCTTGGCGTTAGCTCCCCCACTCTTGCGTTTGCCATTCTTGAATGACTCTTCGCTTTTCCTTTTCTTGAAAGAATCTACTTTTCCCACCTAGTCTCCTTAGACGTGGGGGAATTTTCTTTAGCATAGTGTTCTGTAGAAAGAAATCTTGAACTCTTTATCAGTGAATTTCAACCCTTGTCCATGGTTTCAATCCTTCAAGGAAGTAGAACAATTTCTCTCTTTGACACATCCTAGATATCCAACATCAAAGTATACTGCTATTTTAGATAGTCTCATGCTATTTGGTGTGCTTAAGATCTTGGTGTTTGCATTGAACATTGTACTAAACATTCTCAGGAAAGAAATTGAACCTTGAGCTCTTTTCTCAAGTCTTACCTCGTATCAATTCTACATCACTTGGTCTAAATGTCATTATACTTGGTACATCACCAAAGCTTGCCTCCCAACTGAAGTTCATAGTATCCATGGACATTTCACCTCCTCCAATCAGGAGCTATCTATATGAAAGTACTATTCCATGGCTAAAAAGTAGTTCTTTGACTCCTTAGCATCATGGGCACTGCAAAATGCTCTTGGATTTGGGACTGTTGCTTTCTCCTTGGCAGCAAGCTTACTCATCAAATGTTGTCGAGATTCCATTGTACAACATAAATATTTCGGTAATTCATCAATGAACCTTGTTGTTGCTTTTGAGATCCCTTCAATACATCAATGCGGTTCGTAAGTTGGGTCATTTGTGCGAAGTCTCGACCTGTGCATCTATTCTCCTCGTATTGGTGCATGGCTTGGTTCTCATACTCATGCTTCACACAAAAGTGACAAAACCCCAATGTGAAAGCAACCAAATCACGGACCAATTAACTGATCCTTTGATACCAACGGTCATGGGCCAAACACTTCACACAATGTGAAGGGATGTGAGGCACTTGTTGCATCCGCAAACTCACCATTCAAACATGTTCACAAGCATTGAATTCAAAATACTTGTTAAGCTGTAAGCAAGCACCAAAAACATGAGTGTCTAGCATTGTTTAGGAAAGGAAGCAAGTAGGCTAAACATGTTTACAATTACTAGTGAGTCACACAAAGATTGATGGGCACTCACCCTCCCCTATAGAGCTTTCTGTACATATCTAACCCTAGCACAAGGAAACATCACTATGACCAAGGAGTCATGCTCCCCCTTTTCATTAAGGCATCACTCTACTTAAAAGAATAAAACCTATACTATTATTTACCTACCCAATGTGTACAAGACAAGCGATTATAGACAAGCTTGGGCACAATTCCTTACATCGTCACCTTGTGACACCTAGCCCCTCATTTTAGGTTTACAGTTTATGTAGGTTTACAATTTATGCTTTATGGTTTTGTTTTAATGTAGATAATGGACATGGTAATTGAATGATTTGTACAGAAATTATTTAATTTAACGAGCTAATTTCTATGCGATGTTTTTCCCCTTTTGGTGCATTTAGAAAATCATTAAATGGAGGATGATTAATTCTATTTGTATTGATCTGGTGTTATATGTGTGTGTGTCTGTGTCTGTCTGTGTGTGTATATATATGGTGGGGATTGGGGGGGGGGGGGGGGGGGGCTTTGAGCAGGTAATTAGATATTAGTGTGCATGTTTAGGAGGAATTTTGGAAGTCTTATTTAAATAATAGCAGAACATCTTTGTTAAGCCAAACATCAATGTTATATTTCCAAGCATCCTGGAAAGTGAGCCGAACAAATGTTCTTGTGATATAGTAATCCCATTTCTTAGTATAACATTCTTGCACAATTGTTTCTGGAGGCATTTGGATCTTGAACCAAATGCCTCCCAAGAATACAAACTTTGAGAGTTGAACAAATAAGGGGACCCTAAAAAACGGAAGTGGGAGTTTTAAAAAAAGTGATGTATCTTGAATTAGTTGAAATATAAGGGATTGTCCTTGACCAAAGCTATTGGTGCCAAAATAAGAATTCTTGCAAGTTGCATGCCTTAAGTTGACCAGCAAAAGCATTAGCCATTCAGCCATGGATGCTTAGCGGGGATCTACATTTTTGGATCTATCTAAATATGTAGTGCCAATCCAACACAGTAGAAAATAGGGGTTGGATGGAACTTACAACTTGTACTATGCAACTGAGTTCAAGGCTTCGACTCTCTTCCCAATCTAGAAATGTCATTCTAGTTAGGAAAAAATCTTCCAATTTCACTTCAACCTTAACATCATTTTTGTAGAAGAAAAAAAAGAAAAACTGCTACTATTCTTTATTGTTGTTCATATCAGCTGGCCTATAAAGCGGAAATCCTAATTTTAGTAGCATTAGAAGAAAACTGCAAATATTATGGCAGTTCGCCTTTTGAAATTATAATATAGAAAAACCTGCCTATTTTGTTAATTTTATGGCTATTTGCAATACTTAATCTTTTTATTAATTTTCTGGCTTATTTTGAGTTGGACTTGCCACATAATACCAATTATCAATGATATAAAATTGCCTTTATTGATTATCTTACAGTAGTCTCACTTCATCTATATTGGTTGTTGACGTTGTGAAACCATTGTTTGTGTAGGTCTGAGTGTAGAAGAGCTAGAGAGATTTGCCAAATTAGGAACCAAACCTCAAAAGACAGCTCGCAGGGACATTGCATATGTTGTAAGTAGCATGTCAGCTAATGTCTTCATGTAGGCTGTTCGTCATGGTTACTAGCATCCTTTTTTTTTTTTTTTAGTTTGGATGTAAACATTCCAAAGAAAGCAGAACCTTAATCCCCTCACACAATAGCGCAGAATGTTCACATGAAATTTTAGTATGTCACATGGATATTCATTCGAACCTTTAGATAAATTCATCACACTTAAAGAGACCTTAATGGGTAAAGTAGGCATATCCACGAAAAAGAATTATATATATATATACATACATATATATATATATATATATATGATCAATGCGTGTCCATAAGGGCGGGTCTTTCTTCCCTGCCGCTTGCGTTTACTTGTATGAAGTTTTTATGATTGATAATATGAATGAACCATAATTCAATCTTTGACCAATTGTATTGTGATTTTTGATTCGGATTTGGACATTTTTGTTGTCTGGTTGTCCTGATGCGGCTTTGTGATTTTTATCAATCATCATGGATGTGATGGAGGACTGCCACTGCATATTCTTCCTTGAGGGCAATGGAGCATATGGATTGATGTTAAACAACTTTGCTTGGACTTCCCTGAAGAAAACTTTTTACGCTTGGAAAGCACATGTATTTTATCTTTGTAAACAGAGTTCAACAAAATCCTCCATTAATTTCTTTTATAATCAACTGAGTCATCATCAAAGTCCTCAATAAACTTCATATCTGATCTATGAAGTAGTTGAGATAAGTGTTCATGTCCCATTAGAGAATCAAATTGCACAAAATACGCCTAAGAAAATAGATACTATTTTAATATTGTCTTCTATGGAACCAAAAAAAAAACTGTTTTCTTTTATATATATATTTTTTATTTTTTAACAACCTTGCAACATAAATTTTTATTTCGCAATTTATATGATGGTGTAGTCCTCACCTCATTGCTGCTTATACTCATTTTTATTTGCAAAACAATTCAATCTGCATTCCTAGTAAAATTGGAGACAGGATTTAGAATTCTTGAGCCCTTGTAGTTTATATGAAATCAACAAAGGCTAGCTTTACAATTTGATAAAACTTAAAAGTTTTGTTTCCTAATGAGGATTTCATAGCATTTGCAACAATAATGCTTCAACCAAACACTTCTCCAAGATTGTACTATGACAGTTGTCTAAAAGGAAAAAAAAAAATTTTAATAGAAAAGGGAAGAGTATGTAGTACACAAATTATGTACAGCCACAAAAGAAGGTCTCTACAAAATCAAACAGAGAAACAGAAGTGTTGCAATAGGATTCAATTCCCTGGAAAGCCCTTGCACTCCTTCTTGTCCAGAAACAGAAAGATTTTGATATTTATAGAAATCATATGATCACATTTCTGATTCCTATGCATGGACAATCATAATTTAAACTTTTGATTCTTGCTTATGCTGTCTGGAAATTACAAGTGTATGTCAGTGAAGTTTGGGGTCCGTTTAGTTGCATAAAAAAAATTTTATTTTCCATTTTTAATTTTTCCAAAGAATTTTAAAATGTCAATTTATTTTTTAGTTTCTCAAGATTCATTTTGAAAAGGTAGAGAATAAAGAGTTTGTTTAGTTGCAAAGAATAGTTTTTCATTTTTTATTTCTAAATTTAAAAATAGTTACAAAAAAAAAAGGACAACTTGTTTTTCAATTTTCCAAAAATTATATAACATAGTATTTGAATTATGGATTTTGGGGCTTGAGTTTGGATTATGTGGATTTAGAAGAAACCTAATGCATAATCCACACAAATCGAAGACAAAGAGCTGAATATTATGCTCCCATATGCAAAGTAAAAGTTTAGAACTTTAGAAAATAATAAAAAAAAATTTCTAGTTTTTCTATAGAAATTTAGAAAATTGGAAAACAAGGTGGCATTTTTGTAATTATTTGAAAAACTAGAAATGGAAAATGAAACTACTTCCATAAGTAAAAAATGCCAAAACTTTTTATTGTTCCTTTTATTTTATACAAATATCGTGAAAAACTGAAAAATGAACTAACTTTTTTGTAATTCTTTGGAAAACTAAAATGTAAAATGAAAATATTTTTCCATAATTAAATGGGCCCTTGGTATTTCCAATTGGGATATGGCTTATTGGCAGAGTATTTAATATTTCATCTGCATATTTTTTTGCATAAAAAATATTTTTTTTGAGCAAGTTAGCTGAATTTATATTCTTATTTCCATTTAACAATACCAGTTGATTACAGAATGCACATCACCCAACTAGAAGGATATTTAAAAATTTAGTATTTCTAATTGCGATAAAGCACATCGGGGGAGTATTAATATTTCATCTGCATATACTTGGCAATTGGCATTTCTTCTATGAACCAAAACCTGAAATTGTATTCCTGTTTCCATTTAAATATACCAATCACTTGCTGACATGCATCATCCAACAAGAAGGTTATTTAAGCCAAATGCTGAATTATATTTTGGAGACATGACAACTGAATATGATGAAATAGATTTTAGTGGAAGTGCTGAACTAGTGATATGGATAATCCATCAAGCAATCATAAGATAGTCTCCACTTGCTACTGATGCAGCTCATGATGCTTGCCATTGGAATGTTTCAATTTACTTTGCACCTGGGCATCTGAGGGATGACTCTTAGGTGTTTATTCTTCTCCTGCTTTTGAGTTTCTCAGACATTTTGAGTTTAAATGTCTCTTGCATTTGCAGAATATAGCATAATGTTCATGATTTAAGCAAGTGAAGGTTCATCAGCAAAGTAGGTAACACTAAATCTGGATAAGACTTACCTGCAAATCTGGGCAAGTGAAATGGTCCACTAATTTTTCTCTATGACTTAATTCAACTTGCAAGTAGTCTTTGAGAAATGAAGTTCCTGGACTGAAGCTGCAGTTTTATTCGCGATTCTTCAATTCTGTTGGCTTTGCACTCTTAACTTGCTCTCTTTATAGGTGGCTACCAGAGGAAATGGTGCAACAACTGTTTCTGCAACCATGTTTTTTGCGTCTATGGTGATTACTTTATTTTTCTTTGGTGTTTATCATATTTTCTATGTATATATAAGTTTTCCCAACATTTTGTAAGTGCAAAAAAATTTTGCAGGTGGGCATCCCTGTTTTTGTTACTGGTGGAATTGGAGGAGTACATAGACATGGCGAGCATAGTAAGTTGGCCTTCACGTACGCAATAATGCTTCAAATGAGGTGGAGTTTGTTATGGGCACCACATTGCCTTAGCCCCAGCATAATTGATGCTTCATTTAACTGCACCTATTTATCTATAGCATTAGTTTTTCATTGATGACTGATATTCGTCATACAATTTTTTGGTTATTCTCAATCTTTTGAATGCCTGGATTGCAAGTAATGGTAGCCACTAGATTGGCAATCAATTTCTCCATATTACTGCAGAACCTGTCTCTGTTAGCGACTAGATGCAGCTAACCAGCAGTCCCTTCAAGTATTTTGTTGGTAAACCTTTTGCAGCAATGGATATATCATCTGATCTAACTGAGTTTGGAAGAACTCCAGTAGCAGTTGTCTCTGCTGGCGCAAAATCAATATTAGATATTCCAAAAACCCTTGAGTATCTGGTATTTACCATCATATTTTTGAAATTTCATTAGCTGTAATGCGGGTTCATTGAATCAATCATTATTGACTAGTTTTTGTAACTGTAAATTTAGGAAACTCAGGGGGTTTGTGTTGCTGCTTACAAGACAAATGATTTCCCAGCATTTTTCACAGAGAAAAGTGGATGCAAGGTATTAATGAACTGCTTCTCAACTCAATTAGTGTTTTTCTTAAAATATTTGAATTTCTTATTAGATTTTAATAACATTATATGGTGACTCAGCTTTTATCTTGGAGTATGACATTCACTTTTTGTCTGCCAATGTCAAATTTAATGAGTGCTTTTGACAAGAGAGGTTGTTGGAAATTTGAGCAGTGGACTGTTAGAAATCATGTTGATTGGATGGTTGAGAATATCATATTTTTGTTCCTTTTGAAACTGCAACAGAGCAACTCTCCAATTGGTGTTATGTGTATTAGATTATCCCATTTGTTGCCACCTTTGGTACTTCGACATTACAATTGTGCAATACCTGTATCCAACAGTTTGTATGGAACATGGGTGCTCCTACCAGGCACTTCCACAAAATAATGAAAATTTTCTAAAGCTAACACTTACACTTCTCTATTAAGCACCCGCATTTTAGACTGGGTGAAACAGGTTTGCACATTAAGGCTGCTTAACCTGGTTGGTATACATTTGTTTGTGATGTGGTTTTGTTAAAATAAGCCCTATGTATCTCTTGTAAAAAATAAGTTTAATAGTTGTGTTGAATAATTGGGTAAAATGGAAAAGCTAACTTCAATGTTGGGTCTCTTTCTCTATTTATAATATATGTCAAGTACAATTCCAATGACCATAATACCCTTACTAACTCACACTTATTAACATAACTCTAACACACAATAATAATGCTAAATGACCAAATAATGAACAACACTCCCCCTCAAGCTGGAGCATATGATATCTTGTTACAAATGAATTTCACATGAGCACCTCCCAAGGCTTTAGCGAACAAATCAGCAAGCTGAAACTAAAACTTCACATTAGTGGTTGTAATGAGCTTCTATACAAGTTTCTCCTAAATAAAGTGACAATCAACTTCAATGTGCTTCATCTGCTCATGAAAGACCGGGTTGGAGGCAATATGAATAACAGCTCGATTGTCACACATTGACTCCATAGGCTAAGAATGTGGAAAACCTAGTTCTTTCAATATGTTCTTCAATCAAACAAGTTCACATGTATACTCCATAACCCTACACTATAACTTAGCACTTGACTTGGTGACCGCAGTTTGTTTCTTACTTTTCCAAGACATCAAATTATCACTGACAAAGATATAGTACCCGCTTGTGGGTCTTTGGTCAGAAGGTGACCCAACTTAATCTGCATCTATATATCCTTGAATATGAGTGTTGCCCCAATCCTAATATAAGAGACCTCTCCCTAGCGCACCTTTGAGATATCTTAAAATGCAAATCACTATATCCCAATGACTTGTTCTTGGTGAATCGAGAAACTGACTCACAACACTTGTTGCGAAGGATATATCTAGTCAAGTGACTGTAAGATAATTCAACTTTCTAACAAGTCTCCGATACTGTCTTGGGTTAGGCAAAAAATCACCTATATCTGACATTAACATGCTATTGGGATCCATGGGTGTATTAATAGGTTTGGATTTCAGTAGTCTCGTAATTATCTAAAATCAAGAACATACTTCCTTTGTGACAAGACAGTTCCTATATGAGATCTTGATACCTCTATATCCAAAAAGTACTTCAATGGTCCCAACTCCTTTGTCTGAAAGAAATGCTTTAGGCTTTGAATACCTTGATCATCATCACCAATAATCAATATCATCCACATACGCTATAAGCAATATCCTTTGGGATGGAGTATGACGATAAAATGCAAGATGATCCACTGCACACCATTGAAGGACAAACTCAAGTGCTACAACATTGAAGCAACCAAACTATGCCCTCGGAGATTGTTTTAAACCATCTAGTGACTTCTTGAGCCGACACCCTAAGCCTGATTCCTCCTAAGCAACAAACCTAGGTGGCTGTTCCATATAGACCTCCTCTTGAAGATCACCATATAAGAAAGCATTCTTCACGGTCTAACTGGTGTAGAGGCTAGTGATAGATGGTGGCTAAGGAGATGAACAAACATACTAAGGTGAGTTCAGTTACAGGGGAGAACATGTCTGAATAGTCCAAGCCATACACTTGAGTATATCGCTTAGCAACAAGGTAGACCTTCAATCAAGCCAGGGAACCATTTGGATTAACCTTCACAATGCACACCCAATGACAACCAACCACAGATTTATTAGGAGGAAGATGTACCAAGTCCTGGGGTATCATTATCTTGTAGAGCATGCATCTCTTCTATCATTGTATTCCTCCACCTAAAATGGGAGAAGGCTTTAGAAATAGAATTTGGAAGAGCAACTAAAGACAAAGTACTAACAAAATAGCAATATTAGGGTGACAAGAAATCATAACAAACAAAATTAGAGATTGGATGTTGGGTACAACTACGTTTACCGTTTTGAATAGCAATGGCAGATCAATATCTTGGGAAATAGAAGTGGGAGCTAGAGGAGGCTTTCCTCCCTTGAGTCACTGTGTATATGCCTGCAAATTGGGATGATCCAAGTGACGAGGACTCAAAATGGATAAAGATGTTGGAGGATTGGGCATAGATATTAGGTTAGGATTTGGAAGACAGGGCAGAGGAAGGGACTCATTAAGGTCAACCGAACCCAGGGAATCAAAGTAGTATATTGTAGACTCAAAAAAGGTGACATAAGCAAAGACAAAGAATCGATGTAAAGTAGGGATATAGCATCGATATCACTTTTGAGTATAGGAATACCCTAGAAAAATACATTTGATAGCACGATGATCCAACTTATCCATTCCTGGAGTTAACTGATGGACTAAAGGCACACAACCAAATATATGAGGAGGAAGGGAGAACAAAGGAGCCTGAAGAAAGATAATTGAATATAGGATTTTACCACCAAGGACAGAGGATCGAATTTTATTAATGAGAGAGCAAGCAGTGAGCATGACATCACTCCAAAAAACTTTGGGGACATTCATTTGATACAATAGGGCACGATTGACTTTGAAAATATGTTTGTCTTTTTGTTGATTTGTTCTGTTACTCCACTTTGTAGTGAAGTGTGTGCACAAGATGATTGATGGATCATTCCAAAATTAGTCATATGGGTGTCAAAGGAACAGCAAACAGCAAAATGTTTCTTCCTTATTTCAGCCCACAATCATTTCCTTATTTCTCCATTCATTATTTTGTACAGTTAGCATATATTTAGTTTACATGTATAGGGCTTGACAGATTATAGTTTACATGTATAGGGCTAGAATCATGCTAGAACTTATTTACTTTCCATGTATAGCATTCTTGTAAAGTCTATATATAATATATAGGACTCAAGGCCAAACCATTTGGCCATTCACACAGTACTTTGACATGGTATCAGAGCCTGCCGACAGCTAATTTTTTTCCCCTCGAATTTTTTTTTTTGTCTTCTTGGTTTTCGGAGGTGTCTCTCATTTCTATGGCTGTTGTGGGTCTATTCTCTTCTGGAATATTTTGGTTCTCCGTCTTTCGGTATTTCTGTGGCTGAGTGGCTGAACAAATTTCTGTTGCTGTTCCGGTCTTCTCTGTCCTTGTGATTCTCGGCACAGCAGGCTTCTAGGTTTGCAATTTATTTTTAGTGCAGGCAAGTCGATCGGAACAACTTCTTGTTGCTGTTTTTGGTGCTTCTCTGTCCTTGCGATTCTCGGCACAGCAGGTTTCTTGGTTCAAGATTTATTTTTTTGTGTTGGATGGTTGATCTTGGATTCTTTCTGTTGCTATTTCTGGTGCTTCTTTGTCCTTGTGATTCTCGGCACAACAGGTTTTTTGGTTCAAGATTTATTTTTTAGTGCAGGCAGGTTGATCTTGGTTTTCTTTGTACCTGCATTGATTTATTTTTGGGCTTCTCGATTTTCTGGTAGTATTTTTATTTCGGTACAGTTTGTTTTTTTTGGGCTTCTTGATTTTCTCCTTTATTTAGCATGAACTCCACACTTGTGTGTGCCAAGTTTATGGGCAACAATTATTCTACGTGGGCTTTTTAACTTGAACTTTTCTTGAAGGGAAAAGATTTTTGGGGTCATATTGATGGCATGGATTGTGCACCCAATCTTGATAAAGCCAAGGATTCAGTGGCTCGTCCTTCATGGGCTGTGCTTGATGCTCGGATTATGTCTTGACTTCTTGACTCAGTTGAGTCACATATTGTCCACAACTGGCGACCTTATTGCACTGCTCAATCCATGTGGACTTATTTAAAAATAATATATCATCAAGATAACGGTGTCCGTTGTTTTCAGTTAGAGCATGCAATTGCCATGTTTCAACATGACAATCATTCCATCCAAGACTATTATTCGGCGTTTTTGACTCTTTGGAACGAATATTCTGATCTGGTTACTGCGGATGTTCCTGTTGCCTCTCTTCCCATTATTCAACTTCTTCACGAGACTAGTTGTCATGATCAGTTTCTTATGAAACTCTGCCCTGAGTATGAATCTGTTCGCTTTTCTCTGCTGAATCGCTTTATTGTTCTTTCTTTTGATGTTTGTTTTGGTGAGTTACTTCGTGAAGAACAACGGCTTAGTACTCAAGTTACTTTGGCACAATCTTATGGTAGTTCAGGGTTCGTCCTTGTGGCTTATGCTGCTCAACGACGAGGACCGCCTGTGCATTCTAGCACCTTGCAGTGTTTTTGTTGCAAAGAATTTGGGCATATTGCTGCTAATTGTTCCAAGAAATACTGCTCTTATTGCAAGAAGGGTCACATTATCAAAACTATCGTATTCGCCTGCAGAATTGTTAGAACCAGGCATTACAAACTTCTGTTATTGTACCCCCCACAGTGACTTTTGCTGCCCCTAGCTCTTCTTAAGGTGATTCCTTTGTTCCTGCACCTCCCACAACAAATTACTGCACACCCGAAATGGTGCAATAGATGCTAATTTCGGCATTATCAACAATGGGGCTCCAAGGTAACAATTCTACTAAACTCTGGTATGTAGACTCGGGTGCCTCTAATTACATGACGAATAATCCCACTACTTTGTCATGTTGGACCCTACGCTAGTCAATTTGCTATTCAGACTGCCAATGGCAGTTCTTTGCCGATAGCTGCTATCGGAGATGCTTCTTCTAAGTTCACTGATGTGTTTCTTGCTTTAAGCTTTCCACGAATCTTATTTCTGTTGGTCAATTAGTTGACAACAATTGTGCTGTTAATTTTTCTGGTGATGGTTGTGTTGTGTTGGACTAGGTAACGGGGGAGCTGATCGCAAAGGGACCTAAAGTGGGGTGCTTGTTTCCACTACTTTTTCCTGTTCCAGCACTTTCTCCAGTTTCTTCTATTAAGTCTTTTGCTTGTAATAATGTTTCAGATCTAGTATGGTGTGGCATCATCGTTTAGGCCATCCCAATACTCAGATCTTATCTCATGTATTGAACTTTGTTTACATAGTAATAAAGAACGTTCTTCTTTATCTCTTGAGTGTGCTTCTTGCAAACTTGGTAAAAGAAAAACTCTTCCCTTCCCTTTGCAAGCTAGTAGAGCTTCTCAATGCTTTGATGTTATCCATAGTGATGTTTGGGGACCTTCCTCGGTTAATTCACATGAAAAATTTAAATACTATGCGACTTTCATGATGATCATAGCAGCTTTACTTTGTCACGGTCCGACTATTTTCACATCGTTGTGAAGGGCCGTGCGGCGCTAGCTAAAGCACTCTTGCTTAACTAGCCAGCCTATCATTTATCAACATTCATCCACGAAGCACTTTCATTTAACATTCATTCAGTTAGTAGCGGAAACAATAATCAATTCATGAAAGCCGTGGTAAGCAAGCAGTAAACATTGAAGCAAACGTAATTCATTAACAAATCCTCCGTTGACATGGTGTACTTAGCGAGGGAGGCAAGTAGGCTAAGCACGTTGACAATTGCTAGTGAGTTTTACAATGACTGATGAACACTCAACCTCCCATAAAGAGCTTTCTGGGTTATTCTCACTCTGGCACTAGGAAACATCAAAGTGACTGAGGAGTCATACTGCCTTATTTGGCTTACAATGAAATAAATACTTGAAAATAACTCTACACTAGTATTTACATGATGGAAACCCATCCCAAACACACGAGGCAAGCGGTCACAGGCAAGCATAATGCCCTGAACAAGCTTAGCTCGTGACATTCTCCCCCACTTATGCGGTCGACGTCCTCGTAGACTTTGACACTAGGTACACTTCAACTTTGTCCACGAACGGTTGCATATCTTCCGCAGAAACCCAGCTAATTTCTTCGTTGCCAAGGCCTTTCCATCCATCTCACTAAGAATTCATGCCGCTTCTTCCTTGAGGCTGTGAACTCTCTGTCTGCAAGGATATCTTCAACTTCACATCTGTCAGGCTGAACTGTACTCACTTCTGCTCTGGCTGACTAATTTCTGCTCGGATTGTCAATGTCGGCATTGTACGGCTTGAGGCAGCTGATGTGAAACACCGGATGCACTTTCATCCAAGTTGGAGGGTCGATTTTGTAGGAGACCTGTTTAGGATTGAGCTTAACAAGCACCAAGTCACCTACGTTGAAGTGCTACGGTCTTCTCCCCTGATCTGCTCACTTCTTCATTCGCTTTGTAGCTTTCTCCAGGTAGGCTCGGGCAATCTCAGCATTTTGTCTCCATTCTTTGGTAAAGATGTACGCCCTGGGACTCTCTCCTCTGTACGACTCATCCACTGTGTGAGGTAACCGCGGTTGCTAGCCTGTAACAAGCTCAAAAGGACTTTTGTTGGTTGTGGAGCACTTTTGGGCATTGAAACAAAATTGAGCCACATCAAGTAGTTGCACCCAATTCTTTTGGTTGGCGTTGACAAAGTGGCGCAAGTACTCTTCAATTAGCCCATTGAATCTCTCCGTCTGTCCATTTGTTTGTGGGTGATAACTCAAAGAGATTTCTAGTTGTGAACTGAGGATTCTGAAAAGTTCTGTCTAGAAGTTGCCAGTGAATCTTGAGTCTCGGTCACTAACAATGTCTTGGGGAACACCCCAATATTTCACAATGTTCTTAAAAAAACAATTGTGCTGTCTCCTTTGCCGAACAGTACTTCGGTGCGGCTATGAATGTACCATACTTCGAAAACCTGTCTATAATAACAAGTATAGATCCTGTGTCTCCCACTCTGGGCAGGTTGGTGATGAAGTCCAATGAGACACTTTCCCACGGTTTGGATGGTACTGGTAGGGGCTCCAACAGCCCTGCAATTTTCCTCCGCTCCACCTTGTCTTGTTGGCAAGTGAGACAAGTTCGGGTATAATCAACCACATCATCATGCATGTGCGGCCAATAGTACCCCTACTTCAGTAAGGCCAAAGTGCGTTGCCATCTTGGATGTCCGGCCCACATGGTATCATGACATTCCTTTAACAATGTCTTCCTCAGATCACCCGTTCGTGGCACAAAGAGCCGGTTACCATGGGTCATCAGTAATCCATCTTCCATCCAGAATTGTCGTGCCTTCCCTTCTTCGGTAAGCTTCATTAAGTTCTACGCAACTGGATCTTTGGCTAAGTTCTCCTTGATGCGCTCTCGCATCGTTGTGGTAACAGTACTCAAAGTCAGATGTGTTACCATTTGTAAGGCCACCAGTTCGGCCTTTCTACTCAGTGCATCCGCGACTTGGTTCAATTGCCCCGCCTTGTGCTCAGAGGAAAAATCAAATTCTGCCAAGAATTCCTGCCATCGGCCTTGCTTGGGTGTCAACTTTGGTTGTGTGAAGAAATGGCTAACACCTGAGTTATCTGTTTTCACCACAAACTTTGACCCAAGTAAGTAATGCCTCCAAACACGGAGACAATGTATCACCGCTAGCAACTCCTTCTATTGAGCTGTGTACTTCCACTCTGCTTCACTAAGCTTACGGCTTTCGTACGCAACAGGGTGGCCCTCATGTACCAAGACTCCTCCAAGGGCGAAGTCTGATGCATTTGTCTGTACCTCAAAGGTTTTCATGACATCCGGAAGAGCCAATACCAGATGTCTCATCATGGCATCCTTCAAGTCATCAAAGGCTCCTTGGCACTCCTCTGTCCAGTTCCACCCATGACCCTTCT
The DNA here is from genome assembly GCF_029873635.1 of Malania oleifera. Lineage (NCBI taxonomy): Eukaryota > Viridiplantae > Streptophyta > Magnoliopsida > Santalales > Ximeniaceae > Malania > Malania oleifera. Next base: position 139,678,028 of record NC_080418.1, read on the forward strand.
TTAGCAGTTCTGTCATAGGGGTCGTTCTCTGTGAATACCCCTCTACGAACTTCCTGTAGTAGTTGGCAAGGCCAAGAAAGGAACGCAACTCTTTCATTGTCGTTGGGATCTTCCATTCTTGAATTGCCCTTACCTTCTCCATATCCATCCTGATATGACCTTGTTCAATCACATAACCAAGGAATTTGATGCTCTGCTGAGCGAAAGAGCACTTCTCTTTCTTCACATATAGACTGTTCCCCTTCAGCCTATCAAACACCTTCTGCAGATGCTCTTTATGTTCCTCCAGATTGGAACTGTAGACAACAATATCATCCAGGTACACCACGACAAACTTGTCAAGGTACTCACGAAAAACCTGGTTCATCAAGGTACAGAATGTTGCTGGCGCATTCGTCAATCCGAATGGCATCACCAAGAATTCATATGCCCCATACCATGTCACACAAGTAGTCTTCGGCTCATCCCCATCAACAATTCTCACCTGATAGTAGTCTGACCTAAAGTCAAGTTTAGTGAAGTACTTGGCGTGACTCAACTGATCCAATAAATCAGCAATCAACGGAATAGGATACTTGTTGCGCACTGTCACCTTGTTGAGCGCGCGGTAGTCTACACACATCCACAAGCTCCCATCATGTTTCTTTTGAAACAGCACCGGTGCTCCAAATGGTGCTTTGGAAGGGCGAACATATCTCGCTTCCAATAATTCATCAAGTTGCTTCCTCAATTCTGCTGACTCTGGAGGCGCCATCTGATATGGCCCTTTTGCAGGTGGTTTCACTCCTGGAAACAACTTGATCTCATGCTCCACACCCCATAGTGGAGGTAATTCGTGAGGCAACTTATCCGGCATCACCTCCTTGTACTCATCCAACACCGCTTGGATGGTTATGGGCACCAGCTCTTTGCCTACTTCTTCATCTACCACCACCGTGGCTAGATATGTATGCTCTCCCTTCCTTAAACCTTTCTTGATTTGCATGGCTGAAAGGAACTTCCCATTGTCTCCTTTCGTTGCAACAGCTTGCACCATGCACGAGTGATCTCCCATCAGACATAGGGAACCAGCCGAAGGCATCAGCACTGCCTTTGTTCCCCTAAGGAACTCCATTCCCAAAATGACTGGAAAGTCATCCAATGGCATTGCTCTGAAATTCACATGACCTTCCCACTGCCCAAGCTTCATAGTAACTTGCTTGGCTACTCTCAGAGTAGGCTGGGCTACAGAATTAACTGTTTTCATGTGTCCTGTATCCTTCTCTAAGGATAAGTTGAGTCTCCAAGCTTCCGGTTGCGAAACAAAGTTATGGGTAGCCCCGGTATCCACCATAGCGTGGGTGCTCTTCCCATTGATTCTCAAGTCCACAAACATTAGCCCTCTGGCTCGTGCAACATTTGGGGCTTTCGCCTGCTTTTCCAATGCGCTCACCTGCCGCATTGCACCCATCCTCGGGGTCTCATCTTCTTCCCCATCGTCTTCCATTGCTTGTTCGGAAATGGAAGCCTGCAAAGCATTAAGTGCTGCTTTGTGAGGACACTCAAAGACTCTATGAGGATCTCGACACAAGAAACACTCAAGTTTACCCTTTCCCTTGGGTGTGTTGAACCCTCGAGACGACGAAGCTTCCTTTGAGGTTGATGCTTTATAGTCGGCTCCCCCACTCTTGGGTTTGCCTTTCTTGAAAGACTTTCCACTGTTTCCCTCTCCGCCAGATCCTTTGGACGAAGTGGTATTCTCCCCAGGGTAGTCAGTCAAGCGTTCTGCAGCAGCTTGTGCGGTAGACAAGTCTTGAACTCTTTGTCTATGAAGTTCAGTCCTTGCCCACGGTTTCATCCCCTCTAGAAAATAGAACAACTTGTCCTTCTCCGACATATCCCAGATATCCAACATCAAAGCAGAAAATTGTTTCACATATTCCCTGATCGACCCAGTATGCTTGAGGTCTCTCAGCTTTTTCCTTGCATTATGCTCAACATTTTTAAGAAAGAATTGAGCCTTGAGCTCTCTTTTCAAGTCTGCCCAACTCTCAATTACACATTTTCCATTTTCAATGTCATTGTACTTAGCACGCCACCACAGTTTGGCGTCACCAACCAAGTACATGGTTGCAGTATCCACTTTCACCTGTTCTGACGCCATCCTCACAGCGCGAAAATACTATTCCATATCAAACAAGAAGTTCTCTAACCCCTTAGCATCACGGGCACCCCCATACATCTTGGGTTCAGGTACCTTGGTCTTACTAACTGTCGGAGTGTTGGAGTTCCCCATAGCAAGAACCATCAGATTCACCTTTGCATCCAGATCAGCCATACGGGCCTGCAAAGTTTCCATAGTGTGGTGAAAGTCCTCTGACATTTCACTTGTCAAACTTGCTTGATGCTGCTATGATCCCATCACCTCATCAACAAGTCCCCTCAGTTGGGCCATCTCGTTGGCCATATTGTTGGTTGCCTCTTCAACCTGTGCTTCCAGTGCACTATGTCTTTCAGCATTGTTTGGTGCCATGGTCAATTACCAAAGCTTCCCAAATCCCACAACGAAGGTAATTGAATTCTCGTAGCAACTAAGCCTTGGGCTCTGATACCAAATGTCATGGTCTGACTATTTTCACATCGTTGTGAAGGGCCGTGCGGCGCTAGCTAAAGCACTCTTGCTTAACTAGCCAGCCTATCATTTACCAACATTCATCCACGAAGCACTTTCATTAACATTCATTCAGATAGTAGCGGAAACAGTAATCAATTCATGAAAGCCGTGGTAAGCAAGCAGTAAACATTGAAGCAAACGTAATTTATTAACAAATCCTCCGTTGACGTGGTGTACTTAGCGAGGGAGGCAAGTAGGCTAAGCACGTTGACAATTGCTAGTGAGTTTTACAATGACTGAAGAACACTCACCCTCCCCTAAAGAGCTTTCTGGGTTATTCTCACTCTGACACTAGGAAACATCAAAGTGACCGAGGAGTCATACTGCCTTATTTGGCTTACAATGAAATAAATACTTGAAAATAACTCTACATTAGTATTTACATGATGGAAACCCATCCCAAACACACGAGGCAAGCGGTCACAGGCAAGCATAATGCCCTGAACAAGCTTAGCTCGTGACACTTGGGTATACTTTCTTCGCTCTAAATTTGAGGTTTTTCATACTTTCACTTAGTTTTTAGCGTAGGTTGACAATCAATTAAGACATTACACACAAACTTCAGTGATGAAAATTTGTCTACTGAGTTTCAGGAAATTTTGGCTTCTAAAGGTATTATTCATCAACGTTCATGTCCCGCTACTCCCCAACAGAATGGAGTAGTTGAATGCAAAAATCGTCATCTCCTAGATGTGGTACGTATTCTCTTGCTGGAATCCTCTGTTCCATCCTTGTTTTGGGTTAAGGCTCTGAAAACTGCTACTTACTTGATTAATTGTTTACCTTCTCAAGTCCTACTTATGGAGTCTCCCTATTTCTGCTTATTTGCTAAGCAACCTAGTTACGATAACCTCCGTACCTTTGGTTGTGTATGTTTGGTTCATTTACCTCCTCATGAGCGACATAAATTATCTGCTCAATCAGTTCGATGTGCATTCTTGGGATATAATGTGTGTCAAAAGGGATTTGTTTGCTATGATCCTACATTACATCGTACACACATTTCTAGAAATGTTATTTTCTTTGAAAATCAACATTTCTTTCTTTTGTCCTCTATACCCTCCTCTTCTACTGTGATTCTCCCCTCCTTTGAAGTGCAGTGCTCGGATCCTAATCAAGTCAGTTCTCGTTTTAAACCAGGTATTGTGTATACGCGACACTCCCACCCACAGTCTCTTCCGGTGGCTCATCCGATATTTGATCCTACAACGCTCCAGATTCAGTCAGTTGCAGCACCTCCAGAGCCTTTGGAACATCGCTCTCCTCGAGTGTCTGTACCCCCGGATAGTTATGGGTTTCCCTCTTCCAGTTCTGGAAATTATGTGTCAGCTCTTATTGCTGCATTGCCTAATTTAGATATTCCCACATCCTACTCACACGCTGCCATGCATGATTGTTGGCGACAAGCTATGCAGGAAGAAATTTCCGGGCTAGAGGTCAATCACACCTAGGACATTGAGCATTGTCTTCCCACCATTGTTTCTCTAGGTTGTAAATGGGTTTACTTAGTTAAGGTCTGATCTAATGGAAGTCTGGATCGTTACAAAGCTCACCTTGTTGCACTTGGGAATAATTAGGAATGTGGTGTCAATTATGAAGAGACCTTTGCTCCTATGGCTAAGATGACTACTATTCGTATGATTCTGGTTATTGCTGCTTCCAGTGATTGGCCACTACATCAAATGGATATCAAAAATGCTTTTCTTCACTGGGATCTTAAAGAGCGTATATATATGAAGCCACCCCTGGGCTTGTTTCCCTCTTCGACTTCACACGTGTGTAAGCTTCGTCGCTCTCTTTATAGTCTCAAACAAGCTTCGAGGGCCTGGTTTGATAAATTATGCACCACTTTATTACAATTTTCATTCAAGCAAAGCAAGTATGACATTTCATTGTTTCTTCGAAAATTAGACATGGGTATTGTTGTTCTTTTGGTTTATGTTGATGATATTGTGATTACTGGTTCCGATTCTGCTTTACTTGCTTAGCTTAAGACTCATCTCTCAGAGTCTTTTCATATGAAATATTTTGGGTCTTTCATATATTTTCTCGGTCTTGAAGTGAATCATAGTCCCTCTGGTATTTCACTCAATCAACTAAGTATGCTAGTGACTTGGTGGCTACAGCTAGCCTTCAGGAGGGTACTTCTGTTGATACTCCCATGGAATTAAATGTCAAGTTTCGCAAAAAGGAGGGTGACTTACTTTCTGATCCCAGTTTATACCGGAAGTTGATGGGTAGTCTTGTCTATCTCACCATTACTAGACCGGACATTTCTTTTGCTGTATAGCTCGTTAGCCAGTTTCTTCAGACTCCTTGTCATCTTCATTTGGCTGCTGTCCATAGGATCATACGCTATGTTTAGGACACTTATGCCTGTGGTTTTTTCTTCCCTACAGGCAATTCTACTCACCTTGCTGCTTATAGCAATGCTGATTGGGCTGGTTGTGCGAATACCCGTCGCTCCATCATTGGTTGGTGTGTGTTCTTAGGTGATGCATTGATCTCTTGGAAGAGTAAGAAGCAAGACAGAGTTTCTAAGTCATCGAGGGAATCTGAATACCGGGTGATGTCTCTTGCTTGTTTTGAAATTATTTGGCTTTGAGGTTTGCTTGCGGAGCTCGATTTTTATGAGACCGATCTTACACCTCCACATGCCGATAATACGAGTGCTATCTAGATCACGGCCAATCCTGTCTATCATGAGCGCACGAAGCATATTGAAGTCGATTGTCACTCTATCTGTGAAGCATTTGAAGCTCGTGTTATTACTCTTCCACATATTGCCACTGAATTACAAATTGCTGATATCTTCACCAAGGCTCTCACTCGTCATCGACATTGCTTCCTAAGTAGCAAATTGATGCTTGTTGATCAACCTGCATCTATTTGAGGGGGGCTGTCAAAGGAACAGCAAACAACAAAAGATTTCTTTCCTTATTTCGGCCCACAATTATTTCCTTATTTCTCCATTCATTATTTTGTATAGTTAGCATATATTTAGTTTACATGTATAGGGCTTGACAGATTATAGTTTACATGTATAGGGCTAGAATCATGCTAGAACTTATTTGCTTTCCATGTATAGCATTCTTGTAAAGTCTGTATATACAATATATAGAACTCAAGGTCAGACCATTCGGCCATTCACACAATACTTTGACAATAGGTACTGAATTGGGTACTAAAGTGCTCCTCAGCTTTATCACTACGAAGTATTTTGACTAGTTTATTGAATTGAGTCTTTATTTGAGAAACGAAGGCGCAAAGATATTAAACAACTTAGAACAATCTTTCATTAAATACAACCAAGTTATCCTAGAGTAGTCATCAATAAGTGTGACAAAGTACCAAGGTCCCAATTTCGACATGACACAACTCGGTCCCCAAACATCAGAATGGATGACCTTGAAAGGACTATCTGCCCGTTTGTTGACTTGGGAAGCAGAGGGACCATGATGATATTTTGCCAACTGACAAGACTTACACTCATGACTAGACACAGAACTCAAGGTAGGAACTAGTTATTTTAATTTGTCCAAGGACGGATGACCAAGGCGACAATGGATTTGTAGCGGTGTAGCAACGATTGTGTAGGCAATTGGAGAAGAGAGCAACTCAAAGTAGTAAGTCCATAAGCCTCACGTCCCGTGCCAGTTGTCTTCCTCGTCTTCAAATCCTGAATAGGCGGATGACCAAGGCGACAATGGATTTGAAGCGGTGTAGCAACGATTGTGTAGGCAATTGGAGAAGAGAGCAACTCAAAGTAGTAAGTCCACAAGCCTCACGTCCCATGCCAGTTGTCTTCCTCGTCTTCAAATCCTGAATAATCACAGAATCAAGAAAGAAGGTTATAGAACAATTTAGTGCCTTTGTAAGCTTACTAGCAAACATTAGATTGAAAAGAGTCCTAGTGATGTCTAAAACAGAAGAAAGAGAGATGGAAGGAGTCAGATTTACTGTTCCTGTCCCTTTAACTGTAGTTGTTGACCCATCAGCAAGGGTAACTTGAGCTATATTTTTAGGATACTGGAGGGGAGAAAAGAAGTTGGTTACACCTGTCACATGGGCAGTAGCAACAGAGTTGATAACTCAAGGACTAGTGGGAGAGATACCAGATGACATACAAACTGTAGGATTATCCTTCTGAGCATAAGTTGCAATGTGGTGAGATGCTTGTTGGGACGTTTGATACTGTAGGAACCTTGAATACTCTTCCTTCAAGATCGTTATAGTATGCTGTTTACTTGAACAAATGCATGCTGATGGAAACACACTTGGAATTTAAGGACGTATCCCAACACACACAACCTCGATACAGCAGCAAATAAATGCTCTTGCAATTCCGAAAGTGAACTTCTGGACCAACTGAAATGACCACAAGTAAACTTCTAGACCGACCGAACCAAACACAAATGAGTTGACCGCTGATTGAACCACGAATGAATCACCAACAACTGGACATGGCACTGCCACAACCCTGAAAAATCTATGTATAAATGCAGCCACTGCTCCAAGAGACTTAGACACAGCCCCAAGAAACAAGCACACAGCTCTAACAGTACCAAACAGTTTCTATGCAGTAGAAAATCTGAAGTACACAGTGAATGACAAGCCTTTGGAATTTATGAACGCCATCCGAACACATAACGATCGACAACTGGAGCAAACCACAAGCACACAATGAACAAGAAAGATAAAAACAACTCAAGAACACAGCAATACCACTGTTTCAGGCCTCAATGAACTCTAATTATTGACCAACAGCTCAGGCAGTAGTAAGGAATCATTCCTGGAAAGGAATGCTGCACATGAACAACTAAAAAAAGGTGATACCCTTGGACAAAAAAATGACAAACAACTTGGTATCATGGTGTGAGGAAGGAATCAAGACATTTGGGAGGAAATCGGAGCAAAACGGTTGCTCAAATGGCACTGCGGGCTTCCGGGCAGCACCTTGCGGCTCCTCTGGCTGTGAAATTTTGAGGGCTGGAAGATCGGCAGGTTCTGTGGCTTGCTATGTGGTTAGTTTTGCAAAATATGAGCTATTTTTTGAGGTGTTGAAGAGGACAGCTGTGTCCAGGATTTTTCCGGTGGCTGCAGTTTTTTCCGGCAACTGCTGAACCTGCTTCTGGACTTTGGTGATGCAGAAGACCCTTCTACAGCAGCAGGTTGTGTGGTATTACGATGTTTGGGGTTTGATTTAGCGGCGGTCATGCAATTAGGATTTCAGTCGGATCTTGCTTTGATACCATGTTGAATAATTTTGTAAAATGGAAGACCTAACTTCAATGATAGGCCTCTCCCTCTATTTATAATATATGTCAAGTACAATATTAATGATCATAAAACTCTCACTTATTAACATAACTCCAACACATTATAATACTGCTAAATGACTAAATAACCATTAACAAGTTCATTTTATATAAGCATACGTCATCAACGTGGTGATTTCAAAGGCTAAAAGGAATCACCCTTGCCTAGATCTGCTTAAAGTGTCATGGGGTGATGCCTGTGCAACGGCTAGACTACACCAAGTTTAGCCCAGCCGTACTCATCCTTATTCAAGGAAACACTCAAATGTATAACCCAGAGGTCTAGTTGCATGGGCTGAAGGCCCTTGATCCAATTGTGGTAGTCACCGAGGAACCCATACTCAAAATGGCATGAGAGTTGAACTCACATTCCACCAGCACTAAGGGTTCCCCACAGCACAATTGGGGTCTTGGATGGCTCCATCCAACTGTATAACCGACAACTAAGAAGAACAAACACCCGAACCTTTGGGCTGAGAGTATCACGCGACCTCATTCTCAGATGGGTCATCCATGAGGCTCATAATCCCACACGAAAGCCCAAGCCACCCCTCAAGGATGTCAGGGGCCTGCCCTTGAGTGCTCCTTAGTGTGCTCAGTAGTACTCAATAGGATACTGGGGGAGGTAGGCTGCTTACCTGGTGTTCCTCCAAAAATCATGTCTCTGAAATATTCCTGTTTACGTATGAGTAACCACCAGGGATCTAATGATCATACATCTTAGGTTCGGTAACATCACCATCGGTACTATCCGGACTTACCACAATGTCACAGTGACATGCCGGAACCATCCCCATGACAACTGTGTAGTCGAGTCCATGTTAACCAACCTTCCCTCCCAATGAAAAACATATACCAAAACCATGTATCATGGTTGCAAAACTCTAAGACTCTGACACATAGCTCAATATTTGTGACAATTATTGTTTATTTTTTTGTTGCACCAGTGGAGTCCAAGGAATAGTCTGATATGCTTCTCTTTGAAAATCTGAAGCTTGAATTCTACCCAAAAAAAATGTAATTGTACCCCACGAAAAGCTGAACCTTGTGTATTTATTGGTTTTTGATTTGCATCGTCTTATCCCTGCTGTGATAGCAGAAGCATGTATAATTACTGGCTGGATTTTTGAGTCCCTCAGCTCGGGGTTTTTTATTTTTATTATTTCATCTCTGTAGTCTAAAAAATCATCATTAGAAATGTTGTGATTTGTTTACCAAGTTGATATAAATAAGAAGTTGCAGTCATCTTTGGATGTAACATTCAAAGTGACAAGTTTACATTTTGAATGGCCACTGTACAACATGATAAGTATCATTCTAGACATGTAATGAATTTATGGTGTGGAAATATAGGCGCCTTGTCGTGTGGATAGCCCTGAAGACTCTGCTCGGCTAATAGGCAAGTGAGCTTATTTTGTCTTTTCACCCTTTTTTTTTTAATACAATGGAATACATTTTTCTTTTTCTTGTGTTCATTTTGGGGTTACTCTTGATTGCAGATGCGAACATGAAGCTCAAGCTTGGAAATGGTATTCTGATAGCAGTTCCGATTCCTAAAGAACAGTCAGCTTCAGGAAGCTTAATTGAGTCCACTATACAAAAAGCCCTAAAAGAAGCCAGGTGAAAAATGCTTTGATGCTCATGCAACAAATAAAAATTCCTTACCATTCTGTGCAGATTTATCTATCTTTACTAGTTGGTAATACCCCAGGGATAAGAATATAACGGGCAATGCTGAAACTCCATTTGTGCTTCGAAGAGTCAATGAACTAACTGGAGGAGCCTCACTGGCTGCAAGTATCCTTACTCAATTCAGTCATTTAATTCTATTTCAATGTTTTTAATTCTATTTCAATGTTTTTGTATATGTCACTTCCAGTCATCTTATGTCCTGGTATATTTACAAAACCATGACATGAATTTCCACTGCATTACTTGCACTTCTGCTGTTACCTTCATTCCTTCAGCGGAAAATGCTGTTTGATTTACTAGGTAAATTTTCTTAACCAATTCATAGATATTGCACTGGTGAAGAACAATGCACTTGTTGGCGCTAAGATTGCAGTTGCCCTTGCGCAGTTGGGAGGATCTGGTAGCAAAGATTAGCTTACCTTTTCTTCAGTTGTTACTAATGTGAGTAGATCATGTTTTGAGTAAATGCCTGTCAATAGAAGAATAAATTTTTAAGCACGGGAAAATAAACACTGAGCTGATAGCTTGTTTCTTCTGTTTCCTTTATTGAAATTTCTACTTGTTTTGAGTTCAAGTTCAAGACAGTCATGGTTATATACATATCTGCACGCCAGTAATTGCCTGTGTAATATATATATATATAGAATTTAAGAGAAATTCCTTTTCTATATTTTAAGATGTAAAAGTAAAGACCAAAAGAGTGGATGAGTAATGAATTGTTGTAGTCTTGTAGATACTATGTGGTAGTATTTTTTTGTTTAAAAATTACCTATAGTTTTTCTGTTTGGGTTATTGGACACAAGTAATTGCTTCTTTCATTTATTTATTTTTAATAAAATTCATTAAAACTTACACTTTTTAGTAATTTAATTGTTTGGCAAAATATGGTTAGTAATAGTGACTTACTATTTTTTATTTTTTGAATTTTAGAATTTGGACAGGGATATTTTAGGGTATTAACAACTTTGGAATATTTAGAAATTAATTAAAAGGAGTTACAAGTCATGGAATATCTAATTATTATTATTATTATTATTATTATTATTATTATTATTATTTTTTAGTTTTATTATTCGACCAACATTTATATAGGAGTATTTTAGGAAATAAAAGCGGATATTAGGGTATTCTATATATATATCTACTAGCCATCTACCACAAACAATGCACACATAATATATAGAAGGATTTTTTTGAAGTCTAAATAATCACCCCTATTCTCTTTTAGTGTTTTCTCTTCTTAGGGTGATTCTCTAGACAAGGGGATTGCTGTCCCAAAGATTTTTAAGGCATGACGAATAACAATTTTGTACCATGTAAGAGCAAATGAAATTGTTGGTGTAAAACATCCAAACACTATTTGTGTATGACATTCTTAGTTGATGGAATAATTATTTGGATTTAAAGTTGAAAACATTCAACCTCTGAATGAAATTGAAGTGTTTTGAGTCACAGGAATGTTTAGCCTCCTTGAAAACCAATTGAGTTAATGGTTGATCAAATCAAGTTGTGTATAAATATATAGTATGACAAGAATTATAATCTTAATATATTGACCTCTTCCATTTCTAAATTTTGTTTTGGTACCTAAATCTATAATTATTTTTCTTTGCATAATGATCAATTAATGATTTTTTAAAATTTCGAGTGATTTAAATTATTATGGAGGGTACTATTAGGTCTACAATTTCATTTTTAAAAATTATATTATTAACATAACTTAAGAAGATGTTAGAGGATTTTTTTTTTCAAATTTTATTTGGGATATTTAGTAATTATAATACCAGCATGTTTCTTCTATATATATATATATATATTGAAAAATCAAACAGACTCTTCATGCTCAAGCCTTAAGTTATCTAAAATACACATTGCAAATACAATCTCATTTAATTTCTTTATTGAATTTAGTTTCTTTTAGAGATGTTTGTCTTTCTTTTAAAAGATAATAGTATCTTTTTTATCTACAAAAATTAATACACATTTGTGCTTTTATATATGTATATAAACTATTAGATTGGGCATGCATGGTAGGATCGATAACAAAAAAAGGATAGAATAAAGAAGAATAGACCAAGAAATACACTCAGAAATATTTCATTAAACAAACAAATTGAATAGAAGACTAGCGAGGCAGATGAGAAAACTATTACAAGAGACTCTTAGTTTTTGCTTGCTTTGCCCCTCTTTGAACTACAACACTCCTTATATAGTGGGGAATAGAGGAATATGCTATGACATATGTTATGACATATCATTTTTACTTTTTCCTTTGCAAAACATGTGACAAAAATCTAAAGACTCTCTTTATCTAAAACTACTTTTCTAAAGTAATCTTTGATAAAACTTACAACAATAATGACAATGTAGTGAAAAATAAAACTTACAATGACCATACAATAAAAACTAAAGCTAACAATGACAATAAACTAAAAGTTAATAATAGAGCTAGTGCTGTTGTGACATTTTAGATATCATATCTTGTTTTGTACTTTTCTTCTTCCTCTTCTAGATAGAGTGATATGACTTTCAGGTCGTCAATGGTTCTATTTTTATTCGTTTGGTCCACATAATACAAGGTCAGCTTGTTTGTTATATAAGTTTTATATAAATGGGGGAATAGGATTGAGTAATGAGTATTCTTGGCCCTTCCATCGTCCTGTTAGTGCATTGGGTTGAACAAGTCACGTGGTAGTTTATTTGGGTCAATATTATTGAAATAACACATGATTTTTCTTTTTCAACCCAATGAGATGTAGATAAAAGAGGAACTACAAATGAATTTTCTTTAAAGCTTCATATCCTTTCACATATAGGGAAAATATTGACATATATATATATATATATATATATATATATATATATATATATATATATATATATATCCCCTCCTTGAGTTTGGACCTCACCCTTAAGATAGAAATTAATTAGAGTAGGTATGGAAATCCTATCATGAAATCGAGCCAATTGACCCATTGTTCTTCAATTTTGAAGAACAGGAACTAGTCCTTCAGGTAGCTATACTGTTGGGGCATTTGCCTTCAATTTATGATGAAGGCATGTGTCTATGGCTTGTGCAAAATCATACTAGTATGATATAATTTGGCTAAATACCAAGAGGGAAGACCACTTTTGGGAAATTTATGTAAGATAACATGGGAACCTAGAGGCCATTAAGGTAGGGACAAAGTGGGTGCCAGTTAAGATACTTTAGTGGGGCATCGACTAGACCATAGTTGGAAAAATGAATAGACTGGAGTCCCTAAATCATTTTGGTGTTTCCCTTTTCAATGGTATAACAAAGAATGTTATCTTGAATTTCATTGGGGAGACTTTGGATTCTCTTTGTGAAACTAGATAAGCTTGAAGAAGATGAGGATACCATTACAAAAAGGACTTAGAGATTGGTTGGCCATGAGAGAAAGTCACTAAGGATGTTGTACTTTCCCTTGATGTGCTTCACCTTAAATTTATACTGTTTGAACCAATTTTCCTATCTAAGACGTTGTCCTTGCAGGAGGATATTTTGCTTGAATTGTATCATCTTTGGGAAGATGACATGTCCATCTCTATTGTAAAAGTATTTTCGATTAGATGGAGCTCAAATTTCTTAATTCCCATTTTTACCGCCAAAATATCCTTGAAAATGGAGTGATAATGTAATTCATATTATTTGAATGCTCCACTATTGTATCCACATATATGTATAAACCCATTGTCTTTTTCTTCAATTAAGGTTGCACCCTAGTAATTGTCATTTGCATCAGTTTGCAGAATTCTTTTTCTCTTGTTAGGTATCTGGAGAGGTGCCAATTGCATGGTCACTCCTTTAAGTAACCTTATCTCTTTGATGTATCTGGATTCCCACCGGGGGGGGGGGGGGGGTACTTCCTTCTTATTCAATAGCTAATGTACTGGTGCCATATAGATTACCAACGTTGTGACAAAGTCTGCCATATGATTGACTATACCAAGAAATTATTACAGTTGCTTTGTCATCATCTGATTGCCTGGGAAAGTGCTGAGTTGTATTGCAATATGTGGCTACAACTCATACTTTCTTTGGCTAATCTTCATCCCAAGGAAATCAATTGCTTCCACCTTAATTATCATCTTCTTTCCTGACAAGGAATTATCTTCATCCTAAGGAATTATCTTCTTAAATTGATTTAGGAATTTTGCATGGGATGCCATATCTTTTGAGAAAAGGAGAATATCATCTATGCAGATCAAGGCATGATGGAGAATGAGCTAGAAGATCTTGATCATCACCTTTTGGAAAATGGATGGGGCCACTTTAAGCTCAAATGGCTTAATGATCCATTGATAGTGAAAATTGGGAATGAAGAAAGTCGTTTTGGGCTTATCTCCCAATGGATGCCCAATTGCCAAAAGCCTTCTTTCAAGTCAAACTTTGATTAGATTTGGGCCTATGATAATTATGAAAATAGGCTGGCCCAATTTGGTAATGGGAACTTGTCATTAGCAAGGGAGTGGTTGAGAGGCTAAGAACTGATGATGAGCGTGAGCTTTCCTTGCACTTGTTCAGCACTCTTATTGACATAGAAGGCATCACAAGCCTATTGTGACTTAGTAGGATCAATTAACCCTTCATCTTGTAGTTAGACCAGTTCATTCTAGGCTAATGAGTAGTGCTCTAGATTCATTCCCTTGTGGTTTGCTTTCTTAGGGTTGATATCCTTGTTTTTCTTAAATGAAAGGATAATAAAGGACTCTCAAATCTTCCACAACAACTTTTAACAATTCTTTTAAAAATTCACTATGATTGTCTGCTTAGCTTGTTTGGATTAATTGGGCTTTAATTTCTTTTAAGGATTGAGTGATGTGGGAGATATTAGGGGTCTTGGTCCATTGAGGAAGATATGATCTGAACTTTAATCCTTGTTTTGTCCACTGGACCTTGTTTAAGTGCTGGATGATGTCAAACCCAATGAGGAGATCTTTGTTAAGAAGGTTTGACTAGAAAAATGTGGCCTTAATTAAGAATTCTGGATGAGGCTTAATGTAGATTGACACACACTTTAATTTGATATGAAAATGCTCCCTATTTGCCACTTTGAAACCTTGATGACATGACTTCCATTTGTATTTTAGAAGAATTCTTGGCTTTAAAAAGTTGCATTCTGCTCCCGTTCCAAAGAATGTAATGACCTTAATTGGCTTTCAGTACTTATCAGCTAGTACCCAAACATGAGCAGAGGGTGACATATAATTTCCTTTCTTATGTTGACAATGATTCTTAGATTGAACAAAGGTTGTGAACCTCTTTTTCTGTTGATGCTACTTGGTAACATTCATTTTTGATGGGTTGGATATAGGAACATTCCAGATTTGGATTGACCTAATAGCTCTCAAAATCTTCATCTTCTTTGTCTAAAGAGTCTGACAGGTCCGTTTGTTCACTTTGTTGGAAGGCAAGAATGGATTCTTCATTTTGTTGATCATTTGTAGAGAAAATAGATTTGATGTCATCATTTGAATCCCAATGTGAGACTTTATGCAACATCTCAATCAACTTGATTCTCTTTTGTCTTTGAAGACACCTCTTTGCATAATGTATTTTTTGGTTGTAGATGTAAGATTGATGATTTTTTTGGATCTTTCTTGTGCTTCTTCTTTCTTAAGTATTTCCAGCATTTCTATTTGTGTTTGGATTTTCTAGACCTTCTAGGAAGACAACATCTTCTATTTCACTCATTGAACAGGAGCACTGCTTGTGTCCTTTGCATTTGATGAGAAGATCCTCTCTTTTATACTCTTTAGTTATCTTCATGCATGTTTTCTTGACTTTAAGAGCACTTTAGTATAGCTTACCAACAGAAGTGTTCTATAGTCTTTTTTTGCTAATTTAAAGTTCTCAGAGAAGTTTTTCTCCTAGTGGATTAGGTATACTGTTGCAGAATGCTTGCTTGAGGTTGATGTCATTTGATCCGTAAAGAGTATAATATATTTTAGAGAGAAGACTATAATGCTTCTCAGAATATTTTCTTTTAAGTGAGCAGCATTTATCTTCATGTACCCTTCCCTGGCTTGGGTAACATAGTTCTCCCAAGTGCCATAAAATTCTTTAATGATTGTTGATATGAAGACATCGAGATTCAGCACCTGTAATGTCCACAATTGCCGATAATCTCCAATGCTAATCCACCAAATTCTGAGTCTTTCGACGAACTTGGAAACAACCCTTCCTATGACCTCCTTAAATGTGATCCCTTCTTTATTAAGCTCTGTTGTGCACCAAGCATGGAGTTCAAGGATCTTATTCCTTCACTAGTTTGGAGGGATTCATTTTTAATGAAATTGTTGGTCCATTACCATCTGCACTACTTAGGCTTTGCATAGGAATATTAGATGAGGTATTCTATGAGAGATTAACATTGTCATTTATTCCCACATCATCTATGGGATTGTTTTACTTCGATCTATAAGTGGATAGCTAGGCTATCATTGTAGTTCAGGGGGGTGGGGCTGCATCTCCCCTTCAAATGAACAGTGAGATGAATCATCATCTATTATAATGGGAAATGTTGATCGTGAAGTGTCTTCTTTTGGCGCTTCTTCTAAATGATACTATGAGGGATCAACCATTTCTTTTAGTAGTTTGGAGATAAAGTTTTATTTCTACAAGACTTCGATATGTGGTTCACGATTTTGGATGTTTGATTCTTCAACTTTTTGCTTATCCTTCTTTTGAGTAGTGGAACCCGCTGTTGATTTAGCCTTCTGGATTTGTGTTGGCCTTTAAGTGTGCTTCCTATTTTTTAGATGAAGAAAGGAGTCACTACCTTTGAAGGATGCCTACATCGATATAGGTTGATACGTTGGCTAAGGGGAGCTAAATGCCAAAGTGAATGGCGAAAATAAAGGATCTATTATCGTCTGTATATGCTGCTATGGCTAGATTTGCTTAAGAGAACTTAACTGAGCCTCAAGGTGTTGCATCTCTGCTTCTTTCCTTTTGAAAACAGGAGAGAATGCCAACATGTGCTCTATCATTTACAATAGTTCCTCTTGCACCCTCTATATATGATTTTGGCATTTATCGATGAGGATGGATATGATGTCAAACTTGTTCTAAACTTTGTTGGCAAGCTCCCTTTAGTTATAAACAATTTGTTGTAACAATCTATTCTGTACAAGGTCATTTTCTGACTGCCAGTTGAGAGTTGCTTCCATTGGAGACACTTGTTTAGTAGATCCGTTTGGGTTGACTATAATTGGATCTCTGATATTCCAGAAATGTTTTATTCGAGACCTTATATCTTCGTACTCCAATGGTGGAAAATCACCATCATAACTTGAAGGTCTTTGCATGTTAACCTGGGGAAGATCATCAACATCATGTCTTTTATTTTCTCCATATTTCACATAATAATAAACTTTCTCTAATGGCTATCTTAACAAGACAAATGTTGGATATTCGTCTTCGTATTTCTTCTTGAGTTTTTGTTGGGATTTTTTCTTCTTTTTCTACATTCCTTTGACTTCTTCTTCATCAGATTCATAAATGGGATCATTAAGACATTCATTGCACGAACAGTTAACATCGAACCACTTATGTCCACTTTTGGTCGTGGGTTTGTAGATTGGAAGGCCATTCCCCTTGAAGTATGGGATCAGGACATGAGATCCTAGAGATGTTGGATTAATTAAGTCGATGGTAGTGGTTGATGGTTTGATCACCATCATTTTTTATTTTGGAGATGTCGATGATTTTTGATAAGGTTGAATCATCATGGTAGAAAAAAAATGTTGGGAAGCCAAGCTTGATTGGTGTAGATGCCCCATTTTGTTTAGGATTTTATATAGTAAAACTTAGATTTCTTGTTTTAATTTTGATGCCATCTAGGGTCTTCTTGTAGATGCGATCTTTCATTTCGCTCATTCTGATTGCCCGATTCAAACATGTATATAGTATATTATTTTGTAGTATTCATTAGTACAATAAAAAAGTCAGGGGAAAAAAATATAATAATGATAATTACATGGAAAAATAAAAAAAAAATAGCTCCATTATGGTCTCCCAATGTAGGTACCTGCACGTGCATCAAAAGAGAGAGTTTTCAATTAGCAATAGGTTAGTAAATGTAAATAAATCAAAAATGAAAATCAACCAATTTTTTTTAAAATTGATTGATCAATCAAAATTGATTGGTTGTTCTCTCTTTGGCATTAATCCAACACTTGCCACATCACAAATCTGATATCATATCTAATCAACTCGACTCGAAGTGGGATACCGGTTAATTAGTCCATCATATAAGAACATACCTAACAACAGAAGTCCATATTTACATACGATCTAGAATACAAATAACCAGAGTTTTAAACATCCATATACATCCCCAAAATCCATAACATACCCTAGGGGATTACACAAACACATGCCCCAACACAAAAAACTTACCCTGTCTATTAGGGTACTAGCTCCCCTCTATCTCGGAACTCAATCTCCTAGTCTGTTACGATTCCTTGAAATATTAAAAATATTTGGAATGAGACACCTCTCAGTAAGGCGGAATAAATTATTCACGGTGTGTGGTAGTATGAGTTCAATTACATCATATCATAGTCCATTTTAATACATATAATAGAAGGGAGAAAATATATAGATATGTACTCATAATCATATATGTATGTAAAACGTATTTCTCAAAAACTCTCTTATCATTTTCATAATCGTATATGTACTTCCTTATTTCTCAAAATCATATTGGCATTTTCTTTCATAAGATTTTCTTTCTCATTTTCATATCTTAATAGCTTTCATAGGCTTTTCTTTCTCATTTTCATTTTCACATTCCAGTCCTTGGGTATCCTCATACATGTATCTCAACGTGTCTGTAATCCATGACTGTTCATTATCGTGTCTGTAATGAGTAATCATAATCCAACACATGTGTTTTCGCTAGTATAAAATCCAAAACATGTCTGTAACTCATGGCTACCCTAAGGATAATCCCATGTCATCATCATGCTTCCCCCTATGACTGGGTTGTACGGCCCAAAGGCTGGACCTAATCGCGGTTGGTTTACTCGATTAGATCAAGGGGGAAACGTGTCTGTAGTACAAATGACCTATCCAATTCTGGTCTAGACCCTAGGAGGGCATCACAACCCTTCACATGCCCATTCGATTGTCTCGCCACACTCTCCACGAGACCGTGTGGTTGTACTATCACCTCACTAGCAACGGTACTGTGCTCTCTATCAACAACAATCCATCAGGGTACTCATTTCCACATTTCCATATTCATATTTCAATATTCTCAATTCAATATTCACATTTCAATATTCACAATTCAGTATTCACATTCATCTCATCACATCAGTAGTATTCCCATCATTTTTTTTGTTTCATTCTCGTACTATATATCTCATTTCTTGTATTTCAACATTTCTCAGTAAAACATATCAATACCACATTTCATTATTTCCCAGTAAATTGCACATCTATATTTATATCACATTTCTTCATTTTTCTATAAAATCATTCTGCATGCCACTTTTCATCATTTCCATAGAAAAATCTCATTTCATCACAATTATGTATATGCAACATAATTAAATGTCCAGAACTTCATTTCTGTATAAAACAATTCAGTATATATATATATCAGCTCAAATCATATATCCCAATTTCAATTACATTCCTAGTATAAACATGTTATCTCATATTTCTCAAGTCACACAATTTTTATCTAATATTTATCACATAATATCCAAAGGCAAAATATCATATTTCATATTCACATACTTTAAATTAACAATTCATTTCCTAAAAAAAAAAATAGTTGTTATAATTTATTCCCCTTACCTAACTTATTGAGAGGCCCACTAAAACTTAGCTCCTACGTCCGCAGCGTTTGAAACTCAAAATCCTGAAATTCACATTTTTCTCAAATCAATCCACTCATTTCAGAATATTTCTCATTTAACACTTCCTAGGCCCTATATACTCCAAATAAACACTTAAACCCTAAAATACCTTACTTACCCTGATTTTGGAGTGATGCCCAAGGACTCCAAATCAACAATCTGCTTCGATTAAGTTGTAGAGAATCTCCCCATGAACCCCATGGCGCCTTCTGATCTTCGAAACGGGCTGAAATGGAGCTAGAACCGAAGAGAGAAGGTGGGCTAGCCGAACCGAGAGAGAGAGAGAGAGAGAGAGAGAGAGAGAGAGAGAGAGAGAGAGAGAGAGAAGTGAGGAGAGTTTTTCGCTGAAAAATATGATTTTTAACATATATATATATATATATATATATATAGATTGCTGGCCACGTGGCTTTGTTGACGAGACACGTTTACTCATCGACGAACCACAGAAGGGCGTTCGTCGACGAATGTAATGGGTTCGTCAATGAACCCTTAATAGCTTGAAATTCATTGCTTTTGGTATCTACTCATCGACAAGACACGTGTACTTCGTCGATGAGACCTAAAGGGACATTCGTTGACGAAGACCATTAGTTCATCGACGAATCCCTACTGATGCCCCTCCTTTTCCTCCTTTTCTTTCTCTTTCTTTTCTTTTCTTTTATTACTTTCATAAATTAAATTTTCCAGGTCTCTACATGAACAACAAAGAAGCTTGTAGATAAAGAAATTCGGAAACAGGAAAGTAAAAGAGCAAAAGGTTAGTGCCCATTACCCTAATTCTGCTTTACATAAGTTGTATTTAAAATGTTTTTATTCTATTTTATTTTTTATTTTTGTTTTTTTATCTGGCACGTTTGAAATTGCCGAATCTCAAAAACCAGGATTTTCAATCAAACAAAATCTTCGAATCCTACAGCCAAAATCCTAGTACAAAGCTCTAAAATAAAAAAATCCTAAGCTATGTTCCCCAATTAGTCCAAAAATACCAAAAAATTCCCTATGTTTCCAAGCAGAACCCATAAAAAAAAACCAAAAAAAATCCCTGTAAAAATCCCAACACCAGAGCTGGGTGTTTGGCATAGATTCGAAAAATCAGACCTAAGTCAGAAGCTCGGATCCATAAACCCAAATTCGACCCGGGACCCTAGTCAACTTGACTTGGTTCCAAGTCAACTGACCCACCTAATTACTTGGACACAGACTAGCCCACCAGCCGAGTTAATCCCCTAAGCTCACCTAGACCTAGTCCAATAGTCTAACCTAGACCTAAGGCTCAGTTGGGCCAGACGTAGACTTAAAATCGACTGCCCATTAAACCCAATTGGGCTTGGCTCAACTTAACCTAACCTACCAAAAGCCCAAAATCCATTTAACTGATGCCTAATCCAACAGCAAAGCCCTAATTTAACTTGAACTTAACCTAGCCCCAATCTAAACCCTAAACCAAGCCTAACCCAAGCCTAAAACCAGCCCTAACTTGGGTTAATACCCAGGTTAACCAGAACTCTAATTCCTCCTGATTGGACTCCAAGAAAATTCACAAATCAGCTAGTAAGTTTTCAATCTCAGGAAAAAACAATGGGAAAAAAAAGTATAAATATCAGGGTGAAAAGAAATTTACCTATGGGGATCTAAATCAAATGGGGCAAGGCAAAGAGCTTGAAGCTCTCTGCCACCTTCGTAAATACATGCTTAACCTGCAAGAAAAACAAGAAAGAGAGAGAAAGGCGAGACAAAGAGAGCGAGATAAGAGATGAAGAGGTGAGAGACATAGAGTGATATGAAAGAGGTAGAGAGAGAGCGAAATCAGAGAGTTGGAGAGAGAGAGAGAGAGAGAGAGAGAGAGAGAAGCAAACATAAAATAAAAGATAAGGAAAAGAAAAAAAAACTATATATATATAATTTTAAAAAAAAATAATAATTAAGTAGGACATGTCACTGTATGGACGGACACACATGACGTTACCAAGATCACACGTTCGGAGGGGATGTGGTGTGATCCTTGCTGTTCAAATTGGGTTTTATTTGGATAGCCAAATCGCTACCACGTCAACAGTCCATTTCCAACACCCTACGCCCATCATCTTCTGCCGTGTGACATATCCTAATTTCAAAATAAAAAATAAAAAATCGAATTGCGCAGTTGTTGCCACATGTTACCTCGCATGGGTCACACATGGCAGCCCCAGGCTTTTCTTGCTTCTGCTTCTGCCTAAAATCGGGTAAACTCAGTTTGACTCCCTTAAACCGTCCCATTATTTATTTATTTATTTTTAATTCAAGAAAATTGGGAAAAATAGTAAAAAATAAAGAAAAAAATTAGGAAAAAAAAATAAAACTAAAGAAAAGTTCTTTGAGCTATTTTTCATTCAAGGGACCAAAAAAGTTAAAAAAAAAAAATACTAAAAACAAATAAAATGGGGAAAAATTCCTTAAAAATCTAAAAAAAAAAATTACAAAAAAATCCTGGAAAATTCTAGAAATTTTTTTTGGATATATGGGAATGTTTTGAGTCTCCTTTTTTACTTGAATTTGATGCATTTGCATGGTCATTTTCCATGTTTAATATTTGTATATATCGTGTTTTGTGTGTGTGTGTGTGCTTGTGTGCGTCCCGATGATAAAACAAAGGGTAAAGAGGTATCTCAGACCTTACCTATAATAGTTTGGAGGAGGGGTCTATGTGATAAGATAATTTCTTTTGGAGGTCTTATAAGAAATTCCTAAATCACACTTGATTTTGCATTTTATCTTGAAATTTCAGTGCTATTTAGATTGTTTATGAGTTAATTAAGGACCATTTGATTCAATTTGAGCTAATTCATAGTTAATTAGGTACTATTTGTAGAATAGGTGTGTAGGGGATGGTAATACCTTCCCCTCACATAACTGTATCCCCAATACCAACTTTGGTAAAAGCAAACCGAGACTATTGGTCCCTTGATCTTAGGATTAGTCTAAAGACTAATCAATAAATAGTAATTTGAAAAACTAACCGCAGCTAGAAAAATAACAGGTTAGTGATGACTCCATTAAATCATCAATATTATTATCACCCTTTGACATTCCAAACCCCTTCTTCGGGATGTTGTGACAACGGGGATTTCTAATCCTTTGGGAAGAGATGTGAACATCATCGTTCTACATGGTTTTATTTATTAGATCATGGAGAATGATAGGTTTGCGGAGTAGGTTTGCGGATATGATGTAGCTACTCGTACTTAGTGACCCAAGACTCTAGAAGGACATTGAGTAGCTCTTCTTTGGGTAGTTGCCTTATAATATGGACATGACTCAATACAAGATGTTGGCTTTTTGAGTTCGATCCTTGTTTTGATGTTGATAAGGCACAAGTATCTTATGTGTGTATTTAGTGTTTGAATTGGTTTATATTTCAGCACACACATAAGGCTAAGGGGAAATAGAAGCAAGGAGCAAGAAGAAGAAGAAGAAGAAGAAGAAGAAGAAGAATGCATGACTTGCATGATGTGATTGAAAGCTCAAATGACCATAGATAGACCTTAGGGGGACCTAAACTTTAAGAAAAAACCCTTTTTATAAAAGCTAAAATAATATAAGGGATTTGGAATAACTTTAGGGTCAAAATCAAGGCAAAAACTTACGTGTTCAAAGACCTCGGTCAACCTACTAGTTTACACTAGCTCAGTCGACCGACCATGTCTTAGGCCAGAAGTCAAAGTTTGACAAAGCTCGATTGACCGACCATTTTTTCAACTAAGTTTCCATAGTTGACCAACCTTATAACTTCAAAAATTTGCATACCTTAGCCGACTAACATTTTTAGAACAAAATAGCCCCAGTCGACCGACACTATTCACTCGGCCGATCAGCTCTTGAGGCCAGCCGACCGAACCTATGAAGGGTGGAAAATCGCCCGAGGATAGTCGACCGACAATTTCCTCAGTCGATCGAGCCCCTAATAAATTTGAATTTTTAGCTTAGGTCAGCTGACTGACAAAGTTGTCAGTCAACCAACCCTCTCGGGTTTGGATATTTTTCAGCGCTAAAACGTGTTTAATTTTTAATTAAAAAAAATTTAAAATACCCTCCGTGTCCCCAAATGGTCATTTTCTTAGAAAATCTCTATATACCTCTTTCATTAGCACAATTAGCAACCAGATTAGCCCAAAAATTCTCCCAATTATTTTGTGCTTAAATTGTTACTTTCTTTTCCTTTTCCTTATAAAATCTTTTTGAAAGGGAGCATTGTTTATTTCTCACTCTTCTTTAACAAATTCATTGCTCTAGAAAATTGTTGAAGAATCATTCTAATGGTCATATTTCTTTGCATTTGAAAGCATTTACTCTCACTTATACTTTTTTTTTTTTTTAAATCATTTTTTGAGAGTAAGGATCTTTGTGTACATCTATTGCAAGATCCAAACACTCATTTGTGTTTGTTTGCAAAAATCTTTTTGAGCCAAAACCCTAACTTTCTTGAACAATAATTTTTGAATATTATTTTTAGAAGAAAGCACTTGGGATTTCAAGATTTTTGAAAAACATATATTTTCATATTTCATATTTCATCAAAGATCATTTACTATTATTTTTATTACTGAAAGAAAATTGGAGAATGACTCCAAAATTATTTATAAATTTACTGAGGGCTAACACAATTTTGAAAAACTCCTTGGGGCCTAAAGAAACTCTCTTAGCAAATAAGGTCTCGAATTTAATGGTATTGAAAATGTGAGATGACCTGATCTTTACTTGGGACACTTTACTCGAAAATCAAATTCCCAAATTCCACCTAAAGTTCCTTGGTATCGATTGATATGTTTTAAATACAAACAGATTGGTCACATTCAGTTTGACTGTCCATTTAGAAAGAAGCATGTAAAAATCAAAAAGGTGTGGAGAGTCAAAGGTGAATCAAGAACAAACCCCTTTGGACCCAACATAATTTGGGGACTAGCGTCAGTTACTTAGATATTTTTGCAGGTATGCTTAAGGTCGTCATCTTCCAAGGACAAATGGTACTTGGATAGCGGCTGCTCACGGCACATAACTGGCGACAAGGCTAAGTTCACATCCATCACTCCCAAGGAAGGAGGATTCATGTCATTCGGGGATAACACAAAAGGGAAAATCATCGGCGTAGGTAAGGTTGGTAAGGAACCTTCTCTTGTTATTGATAATGTTTTGCTTGTTGATGACTTGAAACATAATTCGTTAAGTATTAGCCAATTGTGTGATAAAGGGTATAAAGTTTCTTTTGAAAATGATAAATGCATTGTTGAGAGTAAATCTGATAATAAAGTATTTTTTACTACTAAACGTTATGAAAATGTATACTCTACTAGTTTTTATAATTTTGCTTCTCAACAAGTTACATGTTTTTTTTTTTTTTTTTGCAATAAACGAAGTTAATTGGTTGTGGCATAGACATTTAGGACATGCTAGTAGGACCTTTTGTCAAAACTTGTGAAAAATGATTTAGTCAAAGGCTTGCCAAAAATACATTTTGCAAAAGATAAAATTTGTGATGCATGTCCAATGGGTAAGCAAACTAAATCAAGTTTTTAGAAAAATAAATTCATATCCACCACTAGACCACTTGAAATGCTACACTTAGATTTGTTTGGTCCTAATCAAGTTCAAAGTCTGGGTGGAAAATTGTATGCTTTTGTTATTGTAGATGATTATTCTAGGTTTACATGAGTGCTATTTCTTTCTCATAAAGATGAATCGTATGAACAATTCACTAAACTGTGTAGAAGAATTCAGAATGAAAAAGGCTACAAAATCACACACATAAGAAGTGATAGGGCAATTGAATTCAAAAATGATGGCATAGAAAACTATTTTGACCTAGAGGGCATTTCACATAATTTTTCTACACCTAGGACCCCACAATAAAATGGAGTTGTAAGAAAAAAGAATAGGTCCTTGCAAGAAATGGGTAGGACAATGCTAAACGAACATAAGTTACTCAAATACTTTTGGGCCGAAGTAGTGAACACTGTTTGTTATGTAATGAATAAAGTATTAATCAAGCCCTCACTTAATAAGACTCCTTATGAATTGTGGAACAACCATAGACCTAACATTTCCTATTTTCATGTCTTTGGTTATAAGTGCTTTGTACTTAGAGATGATGAACACCTAGAGAAATTTGACTCTAAATCTGACGAAGGTATTTTCCTAGGCTACTCACTTAACAGTAAAACATATAAAATTTTTAATAAAAGAACATTAATTGTTATTGAATCTATTCATGTTGTGTTTGATGAATCTAATCCATTTTATAAAAGAGATGATGAAGATGATATTGATATTAGAAATGGATTAGATAAGTTATATATTGAAAATAATGTGGACAATAATTCAGAAATCAATGATAAATCAATTGAATAAAATAAAGTTGAAAGTGAGGTTCATGAACTTCCCAGGGATTGGAAATTCATTAGCAACCATCCTTTAAATCAAATTATAGGTGAACCTTCATGTGGTGTTGCCACCCGATCTTCTTTAAAAAACCTAGTGAGTTATTTTGCTTTCTTATCTCAGGAAGAACTCAAAAACATTAAGAAAGCCATAGAAGATGAGCCTTGGGTAATGTCTATGCAGGAAGAGCTTAACCAATATGAAAGAAGCAAAGTGTGGAACTTAGTTCCTAGGCCTAATGATCATACAATTATTGGAACTAAATGGGTATATAGAAATAAGAAGGATGAGAATGGGGTAGTAACTAGAAATAAAGTTAGACTAGTTGTCCAGAGATATGATCAGGAAGAAGGGATAGATTTTGAAGAAACCTATGCTCCTGTAGTTAGAATGGAGACCATTCGTATGTTGCTTGCTTATGTCACTTTTAAGAACTTTAAATTGTATCAAATGGATGTTAAAAGGGCCTTCTTAAATGGCTATATAAATGAGGAAATGTATGTAGAACAACCTCCTGATTTTGAAAATAATAAATATCTTGATCATGTATATTGGTTGTCCAAAGCCTTGTACGGATTGAAACAAGCTCTTAGAGCTTGGCATAAGAGACTTAGTGGTTTTCTATTAGAAAATGGGTTTACTAGGGGCAAAATTGACACTACACTTTTCATCAAATCTAAAAATGATGATATACTTGTTCAGATTTATGTTGATGATATTATATTTGGAGCAGCTAATGATGATCTGTGTAATGAGTTTGCCAAATGCATGCAATGTGAATTCGAAATGAGCATGATGGGTGAACTGAGTTTCTTCTTAGGACTTCAAATTAAACATGCTAAACATGGAACCTTTATATGCCAATCTAAATATGTTAGGGACTTGCTAAAGAAATTTAATATGGAAGATGGTAAAATTCTTAGTACTCCTATGAGTTCTTCCACCAAACTTGATAAAGATAAGCAAGGTATCCCTGTTGATGTGAAATTATATCGTGGCATGATTGGTAGTCTCCTATACCTTACAGCTAGTCAACCAGATATCATGTTTAGCGTGTGCATGTGTACTAGGTTTCAGGCTACTCCTAAGGAGTCTCATCTATTAGTTGTCAAATGAATTCTTAGGTACCTTGTTGGAATTGTTGATTTAGGTTTATGGTATCCTAAGCATACAACATTTGAGATTGTTAGTTATAGTGATGTCGAATTTACCGGCAATAAGGTTGATAGGAAGAGTACTAGCGGCACCTATCATTATTTAGGACAATCTCTGGTTTCTTAGTTCTCCAAGAAATAGAACTTTGTTGCCTTAACCACAGTCGAAGCAGAATATATTGCGGCTGGGAGTTGTTGTGCTCAAACGCTTTATATGAAACAACAACTTATGAATTTTGGATTGCACTATGATAAGATTCCAATTAAATGTGATAATACTAGTACAATCAACATTTCTAAAAATCCTATCTCACACTCACAAACCAAACATATTGAGATTGGACATCACTTCATTCATGATTATGTGTAGAAAGGGGATGTGGTACTTAAGTTTGTGTACATAAATGAGCAGTGGGCTGATATCTTCACCAAACCTCTTCAGAAAGACAGGTTCATACAGATTAGATGAGAGTTAGGTTTAATGCATAGTAGAGATGCCTCCTAGATTTTTGATAGAGTGCACAAACTTATGGGGAGCTTCTTAACATAGAAAACATACGACTCTGAACTTTGAATCTATCATTGCTTTATACTTATGAGTTTGTATGTGTTTTGCAAATGCATGGCTATCATATATCTTGCATGTTGATAGTTATATTTATGTTTTTCGTCTTGATCATACTGAACTGTTTGAGTTGGTAGTTGTGGATCAGTATGAGTTGGTAGTTGTGCATAAAATGTTAATTTAAATCTCAATCAGGTCATTTCTATACAAGTATTTTTGCGAAAATGTTCTAATTTCAAATGGCATGCTACCAAAATTTCTAAACTTTTTTTTAATCATATCTTGCATATAAATGATTTATACTCAATGCCTTGCTTACGTGCCTTATATTTACTTTTACCGTTGCGAAAAGGGGGAGAACTTAGGCAAAATTGGGTACTTGAAAAATGTTTGTTTGTTTTTTTTTTTTTTTTAAATCTTTAACATTCTCATTATGCATATTGCCAGGGGAAGCCTTCTTGGGTGTACCCACTTTTGCATGATGTATTTGTCATCATCAAAAAGGGGGAGAATGTTGACCTAATAAGTCATACTCTGTTTTGACTATGACAAATACTCAGGTATTTAATGTCTATCAAGTTTGTGTGCAGGTTCAGATTAGCAAGATCATATGGTGGCATATGAAGACTTGAAGAATATAAATACCTAGAATAGTTATTTATTGTAATTTATATTATCTTCATTTCGGGTCTATAATAGTAAATAGGAAAGGTCTGTAATAATGAATGCATATTATGCATGTAGGAACTAATAAGCTCAAAGACCTTAGATTGACCATAGGTCCAAACACACTGCATGAAAAAGGCCCCACATATCTTAGAAGTAATTATCATGAGAATTGGGGTGATTTCAAAAGAAAAATTGGACTCAAATTGAAAATTTTATATGGTTGGTCGACCGACCCAACACACAGAAACACTTCAGTCGACCAAACCTCTACAGAGTCAAAAAGTTGGCCAGTTGGTTGACCATCTCTAAAATGAACTGTAACGCCCTAGTTGACCGAACTGGCATGTGGGTAGATCCCAACGCCCTGGTCGACCGAATTGGTAGTAGAAAAATGGCCTGGTCGACCGAATGTTTAACTTCGATCAATCGAACTTGGACCTAACCTCGAAGGTTCTGAAATTGCCTCAAGCCTGGTCGACTAAACCTACAGTTCAAAAATGCTTGGGTCGACCAAACCTGGAAATTGGGTTGACCGAATCTCAAGTACGGTCGACTGAATCTCTCTGGTTGCCCAAATTTTTACCGTGGTTAAGAGGGGTTAAACAGGTTCAATGTTCCTAGAAAAAAAAATAATAATAATACCATATGTAACCCCAACGGTTATAAAATTGGGCAAGTCTATAAATATGGGTTCATTTGCTCTGATTAGAGATAAGTAGTGAATTGATTAGAAAAAAACTCTCTGAAATTTCTTAAGCCCTATTTTCTCATACAAATCCTATACACTCGTATACTACCATTCTTTTGAGAAATCAAGCTTTGTGAATGTGTTATTCATTGTGTGCTATTGCTAGAAATCCTCATTTGTTCATTGAACAATTGATTTTTGGATTGAGGGTTGAGTTTAGTTTTTTCCCCCATATTTAATTTAATAAATCTTTCATGTGGGAAAACTTAGAACTTGTGGGTCTTAGCATTCATATTGCAAGACACCTTAACTCATATTTTTGCGTGTGCAAAAATCTTTTTATAAACTCATATTTGAATATCTATTTGTGTTTTGATATTGAGAAAATATTTTTGAGATATTACAACTACTCGTGGTACAAATCTTTGAAACCCTAAACCGTGATTGAGATTTTTATTTATATATAGTTTTAGAGATTAGTTTATTAATACACTCTTGTGCTTAAATTGAGATAGTCATTACTTGAGTGTTAATTGCACACATACACTATTCAGCTTATTGTTCTTACATTATTGGTGTGCTTTGATTATTACTGGTGCAAATCTGCTTTGAAGAGAAGCACAATATTTATACGCATCTTGTATTGAAAATTGTTGTATTCCAGGCATGGCTTGAGGGGGCATTAATCCAGTCCGGAAGGATTGGTTGTAAAGGTTGTGGTCAGCCCTGTGCTAATTGACTTGGTTGTATTTAAGTGCCACTCCACTTGTTAAGTGAGCCTTAGTGTAATCCTTGTACTTCTAAGCCAAGGCGGAGAAGTAGGCACTATTGTCGAACCTCGATAACATATTTGGTGTTATCTTTCTTTACTTTTTTATTGTGCATGGTTAATTTGTTTACTTGTGAAGTTTAATTTTGGTTGAATATATATTGATTTATTTTATCTACACTAGATTGACCTTAGGATTGTGTAATACTTCTGCTAGTTGATTGACTTTAGGGAGAAATTTTTTAAAATACCAATTCAACCCTCTCTTGGGATTACAGTAAAGCTAACATCATCTGAGGAACAATTTGTACACTTTGGTGGGTAGCACAGTGACAGGTGGAGCTGCAGCTAGTACCTCTTTAGATATAGATATAGATGATACTACTCTGTGGCATATGAGGTTGGGTCACATGAGTGAGCGTTGTTTGCAGGAGATGCATAGGCGGAACTTACTGGGAGGTAATTCTTGTTGTAAGCTTAAGTTCTATAAATACTGTTTGTTTGGTAAACAACGTAGAGTGAGTTTCAGAATAGGAAAGCATACGAGCAAGGAGGTGCTGGAGTACATTCATTTAGATGTATGGGGTCTAGTATAGGTACAGTCACACAGTGGTGCTATTTATTTTGTCTCATTTATTAATGACTTTTTTAGGAAAGTTTGGGCGTATTTTTTGAAGCACAGGAGTGAGGTATTCAATAAGTTCAGGGAATGGAAAGCTCAAGTAGAGAAGCAAACAGGGAAATAGGTGAAGTTTCTAAGATCTGACAATGGACTGGAGTACAAAAACAGCCAGTTTATTGACTTCTGTAAGGAAGAGGGGATCACTAGGCATTATACAGTTCCACATGGGCCACAGTAGAATGGGGTGGCTGAAAGGATGAATAGAACATTACTAGAGAGGGCAAGGTGTATGAGGATTCAGGAAAATCTGCCTAAGTCATTCTGGGTAGAAGTAGTGAGTATGACATGCTACCTAGTAAATAGGTCTCTTTCTGCAGCTATTAACGCAAAGGTTCTCGAGGAGGTACGAACAGGTAAGCCAATAGATTACTTTATGTTGAGAATATTTGGTTGTCCATTGTGTGCATGTGTAGGAACATGACTGATCAAAGTTGGACTCTTAAGTCCAAACCGTGCATATTTCTTGGTTTCGAAGGAGTGAAGGAATACCAGTTGTGGGACCCTATAGCATGGAATGTGGTCATTAGTAGGGATATGGACTTCGATGAGGGAGCCATGTTGAAGGAGAATGCTGATAAGAAGGTGGAGTTTGATTTAGTGGGAGTACCTATTCCGGTAGAGCTGGACAGTATTCAGAATTCAAGTATGGGTAATACTCAAACTACTGTTGTTGATTCCGTTGCACGGAATACAATGAGATATGCTATAGTTCCTTAGGAAATTCCTCAGACAAGTGATAGACATGAGCCTACTAGCCACCAGCAGAGAAAGAAGGAATGTTAAGCCTTCGGTCAGGTATGAGTTTGAAGAATTAGTTGCATTTGCTCTGATTACTAGTAGTGGAGATCCTTCTGATTTTTAGGAAGCAGTTCAGAGTGCTGAATGAGATAGTTGGCTTGGAGCCATGGTTGAGGAGATGGAGCCTTTTCATAATAATGGCACTTGGGTGTTGGTTCAGAAGCCTAAGGACATGTAGCTGATTGGTTGTAAGTGGGTTTTCAGAAAGAAAGAACCTACTTCAGAATAAGAAGGGATAAAATATAAGGTCAGGTTAGTAGCAAAAGGATACAAATAGGAAGAATGTATAGATTATAATGAAATCTTTTCTCCTATTTTTAAGCATGCTTCTATTAGATCTTTATTAGCATTGGTTGCCATGCATGATTTAGATTTGGAACAAATGGATGTAAAAACAACTTTCCTTCATGATGAGTTGGAGGAAGATATCTGTATGGAGCAACTAGAGGGGTCTGTGGAACAATGTAAAGAGCACTTGGTATGTAAGTTGAATAGGTCTCTTTATGGTTTAAAGTAATCCCCTAGGCAATGATATAAGAGGTTTGATTCTTATATGTCGAGGATTGGGTATGTTAGAAGCAGTTATGATTGTTGTGTTTACTTCATATTGCTTAACAGTGGTGTATATGTGATCTGTGATACCCTGTGAAAGAAAGGCTTAAAAGGATTAGATGTTACTACCCATATCAATAAGGTGCACCTTTCTTTTTGGGAGACTTCCCATAAGAACTCCACAGTTAAGCGTGCTTGGTTTAGAGTAATCTTGGGATGGGTGACATTCTGGGAAGTTTTCTCAGGAAGTGTGTGAGTGGGGACAAAACATACTAAAAAGGACACGTGTTGGTTTGTGGGGCTAGTCATTAGTCCGATAAGACCCGACCCCTGTTGTTTGATCCAGGTGGAGGAGGAGAGATGCAGTGCTTCCTGACAGTCCCAGGTTGGGGCATTACAAATGGTATTAGAGCAATTACCGAGCCAGAAGTGTGATGAGATTCACATCGCTTGGGTTTGGAAATGTGGGTTCGCAACGAAGACGTTGCGTTTTGTAAGTGGGGGAGAATGTGATACCCTATGGAAGAAAGGCTTAAAAGGATTAGATGTTACTACCTATATAAAAAAGGTGCACCTTTTTTTTCGGGAGCCTTCCCATAAGAACTCCACGGGTAAGCGTGTTTGGCTTGGAGTAATCTTGGGATAGGTGACCTTTTGGGAAGTTTTCTCAGGAAGTGTGTGAGGAAAAAACACACTGAAAATGACACATGTTGGTCTATGGGGGTCAGTCATTAGTCTGATAAGTACCCCCTGTTGTCAGGTCTAGGTGGAGGAGGAGAGACGTAGTGCTCCCTGGCAGACCTAGGTTGGGGTGTTACATGATCTTATGCTATATGTGGATGACATGTTGATTTCCTATAACAACACTGATGAGTTGAATGTATTGAAAGCCAGGTTACATGATGCGTTTGAGATGAAGGATCTTGGTGCAGCTAAAAAGATCCTTGGCATGGAAATCAGGAGGGATAAACAACAGAAGAAGCTGTGGTTGTCACAAGGTAAGTATATTGAGAAGGTGTTGGAAAGGTTTAACATGGAAAAGGCTAAACCGATAAGTACACCTGTAGGTGATGATTTTCAGTTGTTTGCTAAACTGTGTCCTTCTACTGATGAGGATAAGTTGGATATGGCTAATGTTCCTTATGCGAGTTCAGTAGGGAGTCTGATGTATGCTATGGTATATAGTAGAACAGACTTGTTAGATGCAGTTAGTTTGGTAAGCAAATATATGGCTAATCTAGGTAGAATGCATTGGAATGCAGTGAAATGGATTTTTAGATATTTGCGTGGCACTTCTGATTATGGTATCCTATTTGAAAGTACTAATGATTGTAATGTTCAGGGTTATGTGGACTCCGATTATGTAGACTATTTGGATAAGAGGAGGTATACTTTTGGCTTCATTTTTACCATGGCTAATGGTTCCATTAGTTGGAAGGCTATGTTGCAACCTACTATAGCTTTGTCTACTATAGAAGCTGAATACATAGCTTTGGCAGAGCCAGGTAAGGAGGCTTTGTGGTTAATTGGATAGATTCAGGAACTTGGTGTTATGAAGGATAGGTTACACGTATTCTATGATAGTCAGAGTGCGATCCACTTGGCAAGGAATCAGGTCTACCACTCTTGCACGAAGCATATTAACGTGTGGTACCATGCAGTTAGAGGTTGGGTTGAAAGTCATAGGTTCCAGTTATTGAAGATCCGCATAGATGGAAATGCTATAGATATGCTCACGAAGCTTGTTACATTAGCTAAGTTCAAGCGCTGTCTTTACTTAGTTAATGTAGTCTTTTGTTAATTGTTGACAGAGCATCCCAGAGCATGGGGATGGAATGTTGTGCTTGACTGTGATTAAAGGTCAAGGTGGAGATTGTTAAAAAATATGTTTATTTTTACTTATTTATTGTGGCTTTTATCACAGCCGTTGGATCGTCTCTAAATCCAACGGTTGTGTGGTGTCATTTATATGTTTGTAAGCCATGGAAAAATATAGGGATTACTTGTCATTTTGTGCAAGTAAAACTAAAGAGGGTTCTCTCTAGGAAGAATTTTTTTTCAATGGGTTGAAGGTGAAGGGGTGTGTTTACCTTATGGGTCATATCCCATTTTGATTATGACAAATACTTTGGTATTTAATGTTTACCAAGTTTGTGTGCGGGATCAAATTGGCAAAGTTATACGGTGGCACGTGGTGACTTGAAGAAAATGAAGATGAAGACCCAACATGTTTATTTTTTGTAATTTATATTCAATTCAATTCGGGTCTGCAATAATTAATTCAAGGTCTATAATAATTGATGCATATCATGCATGTAGGATCAATAAGCTCAAAACGACCTTAGAAAGACCCTAGGTCCTTGCACAAGCACTTAGAATAATCCCCACTACCATCTATGCATTATAGGGTAAAACATATGACTTAGGTCTTTAAAGTGTTAAGGTTTCGGGTGATCGAACTTTGGCATTGAAAACGCCTCGGTCGACCGAATGTAGGGAAAGTCAAATTGTTGACCTGACTTCGGGCAACCGAACCGGAATGAACTGTGTGTTCTCGGTCGATTGAACTTTTAATGTTGACTTTTCCACTCCCCCGAGCGCCCAAATTTCACATTCAAATTCACCTAGGGCGACCAAATGTTGAAGTTCGGCAGATCGAACTTCTGATCAGGCGATTGAACCTCAAGCAAGTTGGAAAATTGCCTTGTTTAGCCACTAAAACTTGTCATCGGGCACCCGAATGTGAAAAATACACTTTTCTTCATGTGTCTGTTCGGGTGGCTGAACCCAAGGGTCAGGCACCCAAAACTCTAGGGTTGGCCAATTTTTACCGCGGATAATTAAAGGTAAAACAAGGTTATTTTTCTTAAACATGTTTAAAACAATTTTTAGAATTACCCTTATGTCCCAATGGTAAACATTTTGGCATCTCTATATATAAGTCCTCATTTACAAGATTAAAAGATGATTAGCAACTTGATTAAAGAAAAAAATCCTTTGAATTTTTGAGAGCATATTGTTCCAATACCAAGCCTATACACTTACCCATTGTTATTCCATTGTTAAATCAAGTTTGGTGAGAGTGCCTTTGAGTGATTCTATATTGTTCTCACTTGCTAAAACTCATTGATTGTGATTGTGTGATTGTTTTTGGATTGAGAGTTTAGCATAATGTTTTTCCCCCTGCTTTAATTAATAATCATTGTGTGGGGAAAACTTTGTAGCTTGTGAATCTTGGCACTTGTATTGCAAGACTTGTAAGCTTGTATTGTGATTGTGCAAAAATTATTTTCACAAGCTTATTTTTCAAATATATCTTGTGCTAGAATTTTGAAAAATGCATTTTAGAGATATTTTGATTACATTTGTTGGAAATCTTTGAACCCTAAGTGTGGTTGTTAAATATTGTTACGTTGTTTCAAAGAAAAATTGACTATACACTCTTGCACTTGATTGGTCATTGCCATTTGACTGAGTGTTATTGCACACACATTGCACTGAGCTTATAGTTCTTCTTTGCTTGTTGTGCATTAATTGATATTGGTACAAATTTGCTTATTGGACAAACATTTATCTTGTACATGAAATTTGTTCTTACTGATTGTATTTCAAGCGTGGCATGAGGGGGTGTTAATCTAGCCTAAAAGGATTGGTTGTAAAGGTTGAGGTCAGCCCTGCTTTAATTTGACCTGGTTGTATTAGGTGCCACTCCACCCGTTAAGTGAGTCGTAGTGGAATCCTTGTGCTTGCGAGCCAAGGTGGGGACGTAGGGACATTTGCTGAACCTCGATAATACATCTGGTGTCCTACTTGCTTTACTATGCATGCTTGAGTAATTTACTTGTAGAATTTAATTTCAGCTGCATTTTGATTCATCTTATTATCTGCCTTAGATTGACCCTAGGATTGTGTAATACTGCTGTTGGATATCTGACCTAGGAGAGAAAAATTTTAAAATACCAATTCACCCCCATCTTGGGATTATAGTAAAGTCAATAGGGTATACAGGGGATCTAGGATCGGGGAGAGACTGATCAGATCTTGTACTGCCATTGTTTCATAGTGGATTTTTCTCCAGGTGCATACTGATTACGCGTCAAAGTTGCGTAATTAAATATTTAAATGCATTAATTAAATATCACTATTTTAATTAAATACTTAATTATGTCCCATATTTTAATTAGTGAACTCATTTGATAATTTTTAGATAATTATCTTATTTTCGTCAAAAAATTATGAGCATTTGTGTTTTATTATTATAGGATTTGTTTTTGAAAATTAAAGTCAAAAATAAAAAGTACGTGGGCTTCGTGCACGTGAATTGGAACCATATCATGTATGAAAAGAAGTCTCGGGTAGCAGCACAAAGAAGCATGCATGAAGTGGGTTGAGTCTCGTGAGCAAAGTCGTCCATGCATGCAAGCACTGGCCCGTGAATGCAAAGCCCATGTAGACTACGTATGTGAGGAGCAAGAAATATAAGACCGAACTGAAGCATTTAAAAAAGAAAAGGGCAGCTAGGACAATGCCACGTACAAGAGGTCGAATCGTGCATTAAAAAGAAACCGGCTTGGGCCTTGAATAAAATATGAGAATGTGCTGGTGATGTGGGCATCATGCAAGAAAGAAAGGAGGCTAAGGGTTGGTAGGCCAATTGATGTGACCACGTGAACAAAGGCCCATGCACATGTGTGATGAAGTGCGCTGCGTCTCTTGAAAAGTTTCTGGAACCGGCGTGGAGGGGGAAGGAAATTAAAAAGGCATCCTAGGGTTTTAGTTCTATCTCTTCTCTTTTGTTTTTTCAGCACCTCAGCCTCGCCTCTCTCCTCTCGTCTCTCTCAGTCTTTTTTCTCTTTCAATGTCTCGTCTCCCTCCCTCTCAGCTTTGCTCTTGTCTCTCTCAGCCCTCTCGGTTTCCTCCTTTCTCCCTCTCCTCTCTCTCTCTCTCTCTCTCTCTCTCTCTCTCTCTCTCGTCTCCTTCCCTCACGGATCCGAGTGCTGCTACCTGCTGCTTCAATTGCTAATGTGCCGCTGTTGCCGCTGCAGTGCTCTCTTCGTTTTGTTGTCGTTACTATGTGGAGGAGGACCCGAGCAACACTTTTGCTTTAGTTCTTCACACCAACCCGACGACATTACTATATCTCTCTCATCTCGCATCTCTCTCTCTCTCTCTCTCTCTCTCTCTCTCTCTCTCTCTCTCTCTCTCTCTCTCTCTCTTTGAATTCAATTTTGATTAGAATTAATTTTATTGTTGAGTTTTTAATTTATTCAAAGTTTGGATTAATTTTTGTTTAAAAATTGTTTGTTTAATTTTAGAATCTTCTTTTTAATTAGATAAATCCATGTTTAAATCTCTCTCTCTTTTCTCATTTAAGGTTTTTCTTACTTCATATTTTTAGTTTGAGTTATTGAGTATTTTGTTTGGGTATTAAGTTTATGTTTAAGATTTTTATTTGGCATGCTTCTTTAATGGTTTTGCTTCCCTCAAGTGTTAGTTCATCATTTTATTTAAGTTTATTATTAAGTTAAGTTTATTTTTATCTTGTTGGGCTATATTTTAATTGGTGTTAACTGATGATCTTATGGTTGTTAGATTTTAAATTTGTCTAATCTTATTTTAAAATTTCATACTTTCATTTGGTTGGGTTTTAATTACTATTTAGCATAGTTGGTCTTTATTTAGTTGAATGATTGGATGTTTATTTCTTTCGTTATTCTGGTATTAAATCATGCATTTAATTAGTTATTTTTATGCATGTTAAATCTTTTAGTTAGGGTTTAAGTTTCATTGCAAAAATGTCAAAAAATCAAGAACTCAAATCTGAATTGTGTTCAGTAAAATTTTCTTTTCTTAATTTCTTTTGGGATTACACAAAATTTGGAATTAGACTGAATTCTCTGAGGAGATGATCTGACCCTTGAGCTAATTATTACACGATTGAATTCCTATACTTGGGATAGCTTCCGAACTGCTCATTTTTAGAGTGAGTCAAGTTTTTGACGACGTTGCCGGAATCGTTAGATTTAATTTCAAAATTTGTGTTTTTCCAATTATTTTTGATTTTTAATTAAAAAAACAAAAATAAAATAAAATAAAATAAAATAAAAAAATAAAAATAAAAAAATTTGAAAATTTTGATCATGCTTGTTTGCTGCTGCGTTGGTGAATTTCTACTGTTTGAATTGACGTTTAATGCATTGGGCCAGAGATCTTTCGAATAGATTGTTTAAAATTTCACTTAGCACCAATAGTGACATATAGAGCACAAAATCTGATTGTTCTCCTATTACTTTTACAAGTAATTTTGAAATTGATTTGAGTTATCTTTTTGAAGAAATTTTTGAGGGAGTTATGGCTGCACCATGTACACTTCAAAATTTTCTGTAGCCTACACGCACTTCTACACCTTCTGGCATTGTTTTACCACAAGATGCGCCGGATTTCACAATTAAGCATGGTATATTATCTATGATACCCTAGTTTCATGGGGTGGATTCTAAGAGTCCATATCAGCATTTGAAAGATTTTGAGTTGATATGTACCACTTTCATTAATAGGACTGGAACTGATGAGTATGTCAAACTTTGCTTATTTCCTTTTTCTTTGAAAGATAAGGCGAAAATCTAGTTTAATTCTTTGAGACCTAACTCTATTACTAGTTTGGCTAAAATGCAGCGTGAGTTCTTACATAAATTCTTTCCTTTTCATAAAACCTAGTACCTGCAGGAGCAGATCAATCAATTCATGCAGAAAGGTGATGAGACCTTCCAAGCTTGTTGGGAGAGGTTCAAAGATTTGATAAATATATGCCCACATCACGGATTCGAATCTTGGAGGTTAGTTAATTATTTCTATACCACTCTTACTCCTGAATGTAAACAATTTGTCTAGATTATGTGCAACGGGGAGCTCTTCAGCAAGGAACCAGTTTAGGCTTTATCATTATTCTTTGATTACTTAACTGAAAGTGCCCAACAATGGAACACATGATATGATCAGGCACCAATGACAGTACAACCTCTCAGAGCAATTGGTGGTGGAGGTAAATACGAGGTCAAATAGGAGGTATGTTCTATTTGTGAGACCCCTAACCATAAGATTCAGAATTGTCCGTTTCTACCAATATGGCGGGAAAGTAGATCTGATCAAATGCAATTAGAAAATTGGGTCAACAAGCCTATAATTTGGGATGGAGGAATCACCTTAACTTCTCATAGAGGAATGATCAGTCTTGTCCGCCTTCCTTACAGTTTCAGCAACTTCCTTAGTCTTATGCACCACCTCTGCAGCCGCTATATCATCCAGTTACAGCTCTTTAAGAGCAATATCAGACGCAAGAGATCTCTCAGAGCTATGCACCTCCAGGATTTCAACCTAATTTAACTCCTATTCCATCAAAGAAACCTCCTGATGATGGCGTGGCACAGATAGCGAACACTCTTCAACTATTTATACAGAATAACACTCAGACCATAAATGAGTTACGAGGCACTATTAATAAGATGAGTATATAGTTGAATGCTTTAGAAAAAGGGAAATTTCCAACATAGCCCCAGTCTAATCCCAATATATCGACAACAACAGCAACCAGTGCATAATGTTTCAGGGGATTCCTTTGAGTTAGCAAAGGTTGTCATTACCTTGAGGAGCAGAAAAGAAGTTTCTTATCCTAAAATACCTATTGATCAACAAACAGTTGTTCCAACACCTGAGGTTGCAACTGAGATAGATGAAGCAAAAGAAAAATCAGATGAAACAAGTTCAGATTCAAAGAAGTCGGGTAATAAGGAGGATGAGATTATTAAGGAGTATCAACCTGTAGTACCTTATCCTTAGAGGTTGACATCTGGTCAGAAGAATAAGTATCACACTGAGATTCAATAAATCTTCAAGCAAGTGAAGATTAATATCCCACTTTTGGATGCCATACAATAAGTTCCTACATATGCAAAATTTCTAAAGGACCTATGCATAGTGAAAATAAAACTGAATGTAAAGAAGAAGACTTTCTTGATTGAGCAAGTCAGTGCGTTGATATCGAGTCAGACTCCTTAGAAACTCAGAGATCCTTGTTCTCCCACTATTTCTATCATGATTG
The DNA here is from genome assembly GCF_029873635.1 of Malania oleifera. Classification (NCBI taxonomy): domain Eukaryota; kingdom Viridiplantae; phylum Streptophyta; class Magnoliopsida; order Santalales; family Ximeniaceae; genus Malania; species Malania oleifera. The sequence goes on from NC_080418.1 coordinate 139,717,980, forward strand.
GTGAATCTCTTATTAGGAAAGCTTTACTTGATTTGGGAAGCAATGTGAACTTGCTCCCATTTTCAATATATGAGCAGTTGGGTTTAAGTGAGCTAAAGAAAATATCCATGATGCTACAGTTGGTAGACATATCAGTAAAAGTTCCACGAGGTGTTATTGAAGATGTATTGGTTCAAGTTGACAAATTTTATTATCTAGTGGACTTTGTTGTTTTAGACATGCAACAGCCTGTCTCCACCATATACCAGGCCCCTGTTATTCTTGGGCAATCCATTCCTTGCTACCTCCAATGCCTTGATTAATTATTGAAGCGGAGTACTTAAGCTCACATTTGGAAATATGATATTGGAGGTGAACGTGTTCAATGCTCACATGATGTCGAGTGGGTGTGATAATGCAGAAGCATATGCAGTTGATGTAATGGATGATTTGGATATTTCAGAGCTGTTTTCAGTACTTAATGTTGATGGTGCATTTGAGAATGATTCTTCTTAACAACCTGAGGTATTCGATGTAAAAGTTCCCTTGATTAGAGAGTTTTCAGAATCAGAGGGGCAGTTCACAGAGATAGATGGTTCCCCTCACTTGTTGGATGCGAGTTACATAAGTAGTTGGCGTAAGCCAACTTTTGAAGCTATTGACTTGTCAGAAGTTATGAAGTCATCAGAAGAAGAAGTTCCAACACTTGAGCTGAAGCTATTACCGGAAGAGCTGAAGTATGTTTTCTTGGGTCCAACAGAGGGCACATTCCTGGTGGTAATCTCTTCTCACCTTACTCTTGAACAAGAAATTGAGTTATTGTAGGTTTTAAGGAAGCATCGAGGAGCGATAGGATGGACCATTGTAGATAAGGGTATCGACCCTTCGATTTGTACTCACAACATCTTCCTAGAAGGAGACACTAGACCAGGTCGTGATGCACAGTGGAGATTGAATCCAACCATGAAGGAGGTGGTAAAGAAAGAAGTGTTGAAATTATTAGCTGCCAACATCATCTATTCGATCTCTGACAGCAAGTGAGTAAGTTCGACACAGGTAGTTTAAAAAAAATCTAGTTTGACTGTCATTGAAAATGCCAATGGAGAGCTGATCCCATCTAGGAAAGTAACGTGTTGGAGAATGTGCATTGATTATCGTAAATTGAATTCAATTAGCTGAAAAGATCACTTCCCGTTATCCTTCCTAGATTAGATACTCGAAAAAGTAGCTGGTAATGCCTTTTACTATTTCTTGAATGGATTTTATGGTTATTATCAAATTGTTGTAGCACCTGAGGATCAAGAGAAAACTACTTCACTTGTCCCTTCGGTACTTTCACCTTTCACAGATTGTCATTCGGTCTATGTAATGCACCTGTTACTTTCCAATGCTGCATGGTGAGTATTTTCTTTGATATGTTAGATGATATGTGTCAAATTTTCATGGATGACTTTTTTGTGTTTGGTAAGTCTTTTGATATTTGTCTGAAAAATTTGACTATTATTGTGAAAAGATATGAAGAAAAAAATTTGCTTTTGAATTGGGAAAAATTGTCAATTTATGGTAAGTAGTGGTTTAGTACTTGGTCATTTGGTTTCTGAGCGTGGTATAGAAGTTGACAAGGCCAAGGTAGAGCTGATTTCCCAGTTACCTGTCCCTAAGATAGTAAGGGATATCCGCTCTTTCCTTGGTCATGCCAGTTTTTTTAGGCGTTTCTACAGTAACCTAGATAACTATAGGAATTAAATAACTAAGAAGAAAGAGAGGAGAAATTTTTTAAGGGGGTTCAGTAGGGTCTCGTCGAGGAATGCAGAGAGCCTGTCGACGAGTGGCGTCTTGGTAACATCGACGGGGACCTGTATCTTGTCGACAAGAGTTTACTGAGGGTCTATTTCGGGGCCTGAAACTTGTCGACAAGGGTTAGGTGTTTGTCGACGAACTCCCTTCTAAGACTTGTTAATGAGGTGACGTGGCTCGTCGATGAGGCGACATGGACAACACTTTATATATAGCCCCAAAACTGATTTTTAGCGAGAAATTCATTTTTTCCACTCTTCTTTCTCTCTCTAACTCAGATTCTCTCACTTATCTCTTCAAATCTGGCTCCGTATCTCCCCGGTGTGACGATCAAAAGCTATTACGGTGATCATGGGGAGATTCTCTACAACTTAGCTGAAGCAGAAATTCGATTTGGGAAGTTTGGGAACCATCCCAAAATCAGGGTAAGTGAATTTTTTTAGGTATTTCCAATATTACCAGTTTTATCTAAGTTCAGATTTTGTGTTGTAAGAGTATTTACTGGTGTTTTGTGGAATAAAATTAGGGTGCTACATTTTAAGGGTTAGGGTGTTTTTGGGACCCTGCAGGCATTGGTTGAGGACCTCAACATATATTTTTTTAGGAGCCACATACATTAAAGTTTAATAAATTTTGAATAGGCAGCTTTAGGAAATATGAGTGAGATGATCTTCTGGGGAATTCAATGATTTACTGAGAAATTTGTATAAATGTGTTATTTTAGGATTTTGAGGATAATGCATAGTGAGTGTTAAAATAGAGTTGGAGGTGAGCCTTCCAACTAGTTAGGTAAAGGAAATATGCTATTGTAGGAAATTCAGGAATATTGTCAGTAAAATTTGGTATTTGTTTAACAAGGTATAGAATATTGATTATATAGCTTCATGGATTTCAGAACATATGTTTTATTAGTTGTGTGGCTTGAGTAGATATTTGTTCAGTATAGAGTTTATATAGTTTTTCAAAATACCAAGACTTATCAGAATTTATGCACAGAAATATGTATTATCAGATTTTACAGAATTATAAATTACAGTGTATATATATATAGACAGATATTTTGCAGACAAATATTTTACAGTATTTAGAGAATTCCATGATTTCCAAAACCATAACACTCAGATATTATAGATTATTTAGTTAGATTACAGATTATTTAGTCAGATATTTTAGTCATATATTACAGTTATTTCAGTCAGATATTTCAGTATTTCAGATCAGATTTATAGTTTTATGGTTATTTTGAAATCATGATGAAACAGTAAGATAATACATATATACAGTATTAGACCCTGATGAATTAGATCAGTTATCAGCATAGCACGGTACCATTGCTATTTAAGATCAGTTTTTCAGCTACCGTGCCATGGAGTTTGTATTAGGGCCGAACTGAGGAGTAATAGAGTGCAGTTTAACTTATCCTAGTAGGCCAACCAGTGTTAAGTCTCGCCTACGAGCTACACAACCTTGTCATGAGGGGTTAAATCATGATGTACAATTTTCTAGGGTATTATCACAGTTACTTTTATGTATATAGATTTACAAAACAGAAGTAGATATTCTATAATACTAGAATTATGAATAAATAGTACTTAGAGATGTCAGTTGTATTTTAAACAATATGAGATGTTTGGCAAGCTAAATTTAGTTTCCGTTGTTTGTTAGTATAACATGTTTGTAAGCTCAATTGCCATACACTTGTAATAACATATTTCCTCTTACTGAGCATTGTCTCATCCTAGTGATTTAATATTTTTTAGGTGATTCAGTTTGGCGAGTCGATCAGGCTTGTAGATAAAGAGGGCGAGTACACTACCTTATATGTAGCGTAAGTTTTAATAGGAGATTGTATTTTTGAGTAGTAACAAGGAGTTTTGGGTATATGATACTGGGATGATGTATAATTATGTAATTATATTTTGGGAAAAAACGGGATTCTTGTATTGTAAATATGGATGTATGTTTTTATGTTTTCCACTGCTTAGGTATGTAATATGAGTAGGGTTTTCTCAGTGTTCACTTGGGGCCTGGGAGGTTATAGCAGATAACTCAGGGGTATTAGAGTAATAGGTAAAAAAATGGTATAATTTTTGGGTCGTTACAGTTTGGTATCAGAGCCTAGTTTGCTAGGTTCTGTAGACTCTAGAGTGCAGTGGAAACAATACCAAAATATAGAAAAAGGATTTGAGGTTTTGTTTTTTAGTTTGGTTACAAGATTTCCATGGTGGTTTCTATGTCTTTCTTGGGGTGACGATTTTAGGAAAGTCATAGTAAACTATTGTCGGATTATGTATCTAGGTTGTAGGATTGAATTTTGAAATTAAGATTAGGGAGGGTAGTTAATTGTCAATATGAGATTTCAGTTAAATGAAATAAATTAGATCTGTATGGGAGATAGGGTCCTTAAATTATGTTCATTGTCTTTTCAGGATGGACCCAAGGAGCAGTGGTACGAATGCATGGGGTGATGGAGCAAGACCCTCCAGTATGGAGGGTAAAGATTCCAATGCTGTACTGTGCAGCGTCACCCAGCAGGTGATGGCTGAGATGGCCAGAAGCTCGGGGGAACGTAGTTGCATGATTGAGCGGTTTATGCGGCTAAGAACTAGATTCAGGATATTGAGGATATAATGACGGTCCTCCTATGTACTAACGAGCAAAAGGTATTGTTTGCGACATTCAAGCTGACCGGTGAAGCAAAAGGCTGGTGGAGATCAGCGAGGTTGATTGAGGAACAGAGGCTTGATCCTGTAGCAATGACATGGAGCCATTTTCAGGAGTTATTTTTGGACCGGTACTTCCTCGCCACCGTTAGGAGAGCGAAGGTAGCAGAATTTCTACAACTGGCTCAAGAACAGTTGACCAGTATGACAATATGCATCCCGTTTCATAGAGTTGTATCGATTTGCTCCATATTTGGCACAGGACGAGGAGAAGAAGGCAAGAAAGTTTGAGGAAGGCCTGAGGAAATTTTTTTTTGAGCATGTTATCGATTTTCGGGCTCAGACATTCACGGAGGTTGCGGACAGAGCTGGAGTAATCGAGAGTGACATGCATAGAGGTATCGCAACTTAGAGTCAGAGGAAGAGGCCCACGCCTCAGGGTTTCCAGGCAGGTTCCAACTGTGGCCCATGGAGAGGAGACCAGTATGGAGGAGGTCAAGGATAGATAATGAGGCACGATAGTTTTCAGAGTGGGCAGATTTTCTTATCTGTCCTGAATGTGGCCAGAGGCATCCAGGTGAATGTAAAAGGGGAGAAAATGTTTGCTATCATTGTGGGAAACTTGGCCATATGGCATGATCATTTTGGGAACCATCGATCCATACGCCAGCTCATAGACCACTTCAGGGTGGTTAATATACATCCCATGGGGGCTAGAAGAGGAATACAACACCAGCAAGGGTGTATGCTTTGACACCAGGTGTAACAACCTGAAAAATTTTAAACTATTTGAAATAATAAGGAAGATATAAGGGAAGGAAGAATAAATTTGTAAAAGTGACAGCAAGCAATCGTTGACAAACCAATTGGTCTCATCGATGAGTGTTCTGTCTTGACTCATCCGACGAGGGCATATGTCTCATCGACGAGGAATTATCGAGAGGGGTTTTCATATGACTGAAATTCGTTGATGAGTTTGTTGTTTCGTCGCCGAACTGTGTACTAGGACTCGTCGACGAGTCCACATGTCTTGTCGATGAACCCTTGCCTATAAATAGTGAGATCTTTCATTTTTGCTCGAAATTTTTCGCATGTACCCTTTCTCTCTCTAGAATTTCATCCCTACTACCTTTTTTCTTTGATTTCGGGCAAGATTTACCTCGGTTCGACGATCGAAAGCTACCACGAGACTCCTGGGAAGATTCCCTGCAATATAGGCAGAGTGGATCTTCGATTTGAGAAGTTTGGGAAACATCCCGTAACCAAGATAAGTAAAATAATGTAAGGTATTAACATTATTTTGAGGTATTTGGAGCCTAGGAAGTATTATAAGGGTGTTTTACTAAGATTTGGGGAATTTGGAATTTTTGGATTATAGGGTCTTGTTTTGTTGATTTTAGGCTGAATTTCGAGGAGCAGGTAAGGGGAAATATTTTTTAATAGCTTTTTAATAATTTTAAAGGAGTAATTTTAGATATAAACTACTACATATAAGGTATACTTTTTTTTTTTTCTAAACCATGCTAGAATTGAAAATGTGGCTTTTACATAAATAAAATATATTGAGAAAGATCGTGTGGTTGAAACCATTTTTGATAATTAAATGATTGTGAGCGTTATAGAATGATGAATTAATGAGACTACAAATATTGTTTGACTATGAATTTTGCCTAGTTGAATATACTAGCTAATTGCGGATACTGATATTGTGTACATTGTGGTAGAATTGTGGATGTAGTGAGTGATTGGTTGCTATTGATTTGGGTTGTGGTTCATGTAAATTATGATATAGAGTTGGTAGTGGTATGAGGAGGTCGTTATATCGTACTGGGTATAACCGTCATATAACGTTGGTAGTGGTATGAAGAGGTCGTTATATGGACGTTTATATTGGGAGGTAAACATTGGCAGTGGTATGAGGAGGTTGTTTACCTATTTACTATGAACGTAGTGTTGTTTTGTATCCTTTGTGGTTTGATTAGTCTTGCGTGGACCAGTCGTGTGTGGATATATTTGCTGTGTGGTTTGAATAGTCCTGTGTCGACCAGTTCTGTGTGGACATGTATGATGTGTGTGTTAGAGTCCTGTGTGGATGATTATATGATATGTGAATGTAGACCCTGTGTGGGTATAATTGAAGACTGTATGAATATATTGTGTGGATTGGTTGTGATATGTTTATATGTGTGGGGTCCTGTGAAACAAATATGGTTGGCTGCGTGTGACTTTAATTAATTAAGTATTTTGGGTAAAGTATATTACTCCACTTAAGGGTTTGCTGAGGAAGGCGAGTACTCTGGTAATTATATATGGATACCAGAGTAGAGGGAAGCCACTTGTATGGGTTGGTGATCTTTCCTATTCTCGGTGATTTTACTTGGATACATAACCCACTAGCTTACTGAGAATGGTGAGTGCCCTGGTGTTAGCACTAGAGCAGAGGGACCCTACTTGTATGGGCGGGTAGACTTTCCTATTCTCGGGAATTATCAGTAAAATATTGATGATTGTGGGTATATGATTGGATGGCGAAGACGTTGACCATGTGTGATTATGAGCATGATATTTTGGACTGCTTGTGGATCGTGAATGCAATTTGGGTGGATATTTTAATTATCTATTAAACACTTCAGCCACACATTGTTATAAACTATCTCTTCCATACTGAGAGGTGTCTCACCTCGTCGATGTTCTAAACTTTTCAGGTTATCCAGGTGATCAAGCTTAGATAGCTTCAAGGCGGGGTAGTTTTGTGCGTGCTACTTGAACGACTATGTTTTAGTTTTTATGTTTTATTATATTTCATCCATGTTTTGTAATATGGAGAATGTGGTTGTATGATATGAGTTTGTTGATGTACAAATATATAACTCTAGTATATTATGTTCGAGGTTGTTTTAGTATTTTCCACTGCGTGAATGGTATCATAGATGCGTGTTGGTCTCATAACACCCCGGGCCCCATGTGGCGGGTCCGTGATGTTACAGTTGGTATTAGAGCATAACGGTTTTGCAGAATTTAGGAGGATTAATACGAGAGTATAGGTTTGAATTGAGTGAGGGTAGGAATGGGTAGATTAGGGTATTGACAAGAGTTTGAGGTTGTTTTGTAACTTGGAGGCAGAAATCCTTTTATGGACTTCTGTGATTTTCTGAATTAGTCGATGGTTTCAGAAAACCATGGTAAATCCATTGACGGTGATGTTTTCGAGTTGTGAGACTGAGTTTGGAATCTGAAATTTAAAAGTTAAGATGATTGTGGATAAATGGATGTTAAATGTTTAATTGGGGATATGGATATTAAATTGGTTTTATGTTTTATGATTATGTTAGAGATGTATTGAGATGTGGGAATTCTTAATTGCATCAATTGTATATTTATAATCAGGGATGGATCAAGGGGCAAAGGTGTGGATGAAGGAGGAGGAAGCGAAAGGGGAGCTTCCAGCGGGGATGTGATTGACACCTCTCGACTGTTATGAGGAATAGCTCATCAGGTTAGGGAAGAAATGGGATGAGATTTTGGGGGAACAAGCTATCCATCAGTGCACCATGGTTGCACTATTGACTAGTTTACTCGTCTGAAACCCTCGTATTTTGAGGGTGGCACTGATCTGATTAAGGCTGAGATGTGGATGCAAGAAATGGAGAAAATACTTGCTGTACTGAATTGTACCGAGGAGTAGAAGGTTCTCTTCGCCACCTTCAAACTGGCCAAAGAAGGTGAACGGTGGTGGCATGCGATGAAACTATTAGAGGAACAGCGAGTGGTACCTATAGCAATGACCTGGGGTTGCTTCAAGTAGGTCTTCTATGATCGATATTTTCCCGCTACCACTAGAAATGCAATGGCGGAAGAATTTTTCAGTTTAACTCAGGGACGCCTCACTGTTCAGCAGTACGCTGCTAAATTTATGGAGTTATCTAGTTTTGCACCTTATGTGGTTCCAAATAAATATCAGAAGGCGAGGTGGTTTGAGAGGGGCTCAAATTAGAGGATTCATGAGCATATGGCGTGTTTACAGATTCAGGATTTCACAGAGTTGGTGGAGAAAGCTACTGTGGCAGAGTTAGAGTCTGCAGAGGGGTACAAAGGCATCAAAATGAAGGAAAAGGCCCGTGTCTCCACGATCCCAAACAAATGTTAGACAAGGGTCGTGGAAGGGAGACAGAGATGCAGTGGGCCAGGGGTCAGAAAGAGGTGATCGGGGACGACAGGGCGATTCGTCACGCCCCCATTGCCTTAGATGTAATCAGCAGCATTGGGGAGAATGCCAGAGTAGGAGTGTTGTATGTTGCAGATGCGGAAAACAAGGTTACATAACTCGGTAATGTCGAGAACCGCCGAATAATGCACCAGCTCCGAACCAGAATTAAAACCAAAGGAACAATCTGCTACCTTGCGGCGGCAGTGCCCCAGCGTATGTCTATATGTTGGGTATGCATAAAGAGGGCAACACTAAAGGCCCAGGTAATATGTTTATGTTAGTATGTGTGTTAATGTTGTTTGACTTTGCATGATTTGATGCTGCATATGTTTGAACTGTTTGAAATTCATGAATGTGTATAGTTAGCTTTTTGGTGTGTAAATGGGTAATTAAACAAAATTCTTTTAAGGAGGGAGAATGTAACGACTCGAAAAATTTTAAACTATTTGAAATAAAAAGGAAGATAGAAGGGAAGAAAGAATAAATTTGTAAAAGTGACAGCGAGCAATCATTGACAAACCAATTGGTCTGGTCGACGAGTGTTTTGTCTTGACTCGCCGACGAGGGCACATGTCTCGTCGGCGAGGTATTATTGAGAGGGGCTTTCACATGACTGAAATTCGTCGACAGGTTTGCTGTTCTGTCGCCGAACTGTGTACTAGGACTCGTTGACGAGTCCACGTGTCTCATCGATGAACCCTTGCCTATAAATAGTGAGATCTTTCATTTTTGCGCGAAATTTTCCACATGTACCCTTTCTCTCTCTAGAAGTTTGGCCATACTACCTTCTCTCTTCGATTTTGGACCAGATTTAGCTCAATTTGATGATCGGAAGCTACCACGAGACTCTTGGGAAGATTCTTTGCAATATAGGCGGACTGGATCTTCGTTTTGAGAAGTTTGGGAAACATCCCAGAACCAGGGTAAGTAAAATAATTTAAGGTATTAATATTATTTTGAGGTATTTGGAGCCTAAGAAGTATTATAAGGGTGTTTTACTAAGATTTGAGGAATTTGGAATTTTTGGATTACATGGTCTCATTTTGTTGATTTTAGACCGAATTTCGAGGAGCAGGTAAGGGGAAATATTTTATAATAACTTTTTAATAATTTTAAATGAGTAATTTTGGTTATAAACTACTACATATCTAGGTATAATTTTTTTTTTCTAAACCATGCTAGTATTGAAAATGTTGCTTCTAGATAAATAAATTATATTGAGAAAGATCGTGTGATTGAAACCATATTTGATAATTAAATGATTGTGAGCGTTATGGGATGATGAATTAATGAGATTGCGAATATTGTTTGTTTGTGAATTCTGCCTGGTTGAATATACTGGCTGATTGCGGATATTGATATTGTGTATATTGTGGTAGAATTGTGGATGTGTTTAGTGATTGGTTGCTATTGATTTGAGTTGTGATTCATGTAAATTACGATATAGCGTTGGCAGTGGTAGGAGAAGGTCGTTATATCATACTGGGTATAACCGTCATATAAGATTGGTAGTGGTATGAGGAGGTCGTTATATGGACATTTATATTGGGAGGTAAACATTGGAAGTTGTATGAGGAGGTTGTTTACCTATTTACCATCAACGGAGTGTTTTTTTGTATCCTATGTGGTTTGATTAGTCCTGTGTGGACCAGTCCTATGTGGACATATATGCTATGTGGTTTGAATAGCCCTGTGTCGACCAGTCCTGTGTGGACATGTATGATGTGTGTGTTAGAGTCCTGTGTGGATGATTATATGATATGTGAATGTAGACCCTGTGTGGGTATAATTGAAGACAGTATGAATATCCTGTGTGGATTGGTTGTGATATGTTTATATGTGTGGAGTCCTGTGAAACGAATATGGTTGGCTACGTGTGATTTTAATTAATTAATTATTTTGGGTAAAGTAGATTACTCCACTCGAGGGTTTGCTGAGGAAGGCGAGTACTCTGGTAATTATATATGGATACTAGTGTAGAGGGAAGCCACTTGTATGGGTGGGTGATATTCCCTATTCTCGGTGATTTTACCTGGATACATAACCCAAGGGCTTACTGAGAAAGGTGAGTGTCCTAGTGTTAGCACTAGAGCAAAGGGAACCTACTTGAATGAGCGGGTAGACTTCCCTATTCTCGTGAATTTTTAGTAAAATATTGATGATTGTGGGTATGTGATTGGATGGCAAAGACGTTGACTATGTGTAATTATGAGCATGATATTTTAGATTGCTTGTGGATTGTGAATGCAATTTGGATGTATATTTTAATTATATATTAAACACTTCAGCCACATACTATTATAAACTATCTCTTCCTTACTGAGAGGTGTCTCACCCTGTCAATGTTCTAAACTTTTCTGGTTATCCAGGTGATCGAGCTTAGATAGCTCCAGGGCGGGGTAGTTTTGTGAGTGGTACTTGAACGACTATGTTTTAGTTTTTATGTTTTATTATATTTCATCCAAGTTTTGTAATATGGAGAACGTGGTTGTATGATATGATTTTTTTGATGTACATATATAGAACTCTGGTATATTATCTTCGAGGTTGTTTTAGTATTTTCCGCTGCGTGAATGGTATCAAAGACGCGTGTTAGTCTCATAACACTCCGAGCCCCACGTGGCGGGTCCGGGGCGTTATACCAGGAGACACTGAGGCTGCTGGAGACGTTGTTACAAGTATCTTTACTATTTTTTTTGTATAAAGTTGTTGTTTTATTTGACACAGGTGCCACTTATTCATTTGTATCATTGGGGTATGTTAAGATAGCTGGGGTGGAAGCACATTTGTTAGATGTTGAGTTGTCGATAGCCACGCCAACTGGATCTACTGTGAGGTGTAGGAAGGTACTTAGGGATTTTTCAGTGGCCATTCACGAGATCTGCCAGCTGATCTCGTGATATTAGATATGCAGGGGTTTGATGTAATATTGGGTATGGATTGGCTGGTGGCTAATCATGCCAGCATAGATTGCCATCAAAAGGAAGTAATTTTTAGATCCCTAGGTGAGCAAGAAGACAGATTTTAGGGTTCACGTGTGCGCGCCTCGCCATAGTTGGTGTCAGTTATTCAGGCAAGGAGGTTGCTTTAGGGTGGTTGCCAGGGATATGTTGCTTACAAAAAGGAGTTGACAAAGGAAGAACTGAAACAAGATGATATTCCAATGGTTAGAGAATTTCCTGATATTTTTCTAGAAGAATTACCTAGCTTACCACCAGACCGAGAGATTGAATTTATTGTGGATCTACTATTAGGGTCAGCACCAATATCTAAAGCACCGTACCAAATGGCTCCGACCATATTGAAGGAATTGAAGGATCAATTACAAGAATTGCTGGATAAAGGATTTATTAGGCCCAGTGTGTCACCTTGGGGAGCACCAGTCCTATTCGTGATGGGACCATAAGAATGTGCATAGATTATAGAGAAACAAACAAATTGACAATCAAGAATAAATATCCTTTACCTAGAATCAATTATTTATTTGACTAGCTTTAGGGGACCTAGGTTTACTCCAAAATTGAACTTCGGTCAGGTTATCACCAGGTGAAATTCAAGGAAGAGGACATATCGAAAACAACCTTCTGAAATAGATTTGAGCACTATGAGTTTCTGCTAATGGCATTCTGATTGACTAATGCACTTGCAGTATTTATAGATTTAATGAATCGAGTGTTTCATCAGTACCTTGACTAGTTTGTTGTGATATTCATCAATGACATACTGGTCTACTCGAAGAGTTTTGAGGAACACGAGGATCATTTGAGGCTGGTGTTATAGGTGTTAAGGAAAAAGAAATTATATGTCAAATTCAAGAAATGTGAATTCTGGTTGAGGAAGGTTACTTTCCTTGGGTATGTGATTTCTAGGGATGACAGTTGACTAAAGTAAGATAGAGGTAGTGGTGAGTTGGGTGAGACCAAGAAAGGTCTAGGAGGTCAGGAGTTTTTTGGGTTTGGCAGACTACTATCGACGCTTTGTAGATGGTTTTTTCAGATTGTTAAGCCCGTTAACATGACTCATGAGGAAAAATGTGAGGTTTGATTGGACGGCTGATTGTGAGCAGAGCTTTTAGGAGTTGAAGCAGCAGTTGGTCACCGCCCCGGTGTTCGCTATTCCCTCATGAGAGGATGGATTCATGATATATAGTGATGCATCGCAGAAGGGACTTGGGTGCTTGTTGATGCAGCACTGCAGAGTTATTGTATACGCTTCTAGGGAGCTTAAAGAATATGATAAAAACTATCTTATGCATGATTTGGAATTAGCTACAGTGGTGTACGCTTTAAAGATCTGGAGGCACTATCTTTATTGTGGGAAATGCGAGATTTTCATTGATCATAAAAGTTTAAAGTATTTCTTCACCTAGAAAGATTTGGATATACGGCAGAGAAGATAGTTGGAGCTTATCAAGGATTATGATTGTACCATCAGCTACCACCCAGGGAAAGCAAATGTGATGGCTGATGCACTGAGTAGGAAAACAGTAGGAGCAACGCTGTTAGAAGTGAAGATTCAGCGCTCTATCCAGATGGATCTAGAGAGACTTGAAGTAGAGATAGTAGAGGGAGATCACCAGGAATTTATTGCCAACCTGGTGTTACAACCTACATTGCAAGAAATGATTAAAGCCGCTCAGAGAACTGATCTAGAACTAACAGAGTTGATAGAGAAAGTGCAAGATGGGCAAGAGGAAGAGTTTAGTATATTAGATGAAGGAACTGTGTGGTTTCGTACCAGATTATGTGTTCTTGCAAATGCTAAGATCAGGAGAGTTATCTTGGTGAGGCTCACAGATCCCTATACACCGTGCATCCAAGTAGTACTAAAATGTATTGGGATCTATGGGAATCCTTCTAGTGGAGTGACATGAAGAAGGAGATTATTGAATTTTTAAAATAGTGCTTGATGTGCCAGCAGATAAAGGCTAAGCACCAGAGACCCGCGGGGTAGTTGCAGCTACTCTACATCCCTGAATGGAAATGAGATCACGTCTCTATGGATTTTATAAAAAGGCTACTGCTAGCTCGACAAGAACAAAATGCTATTTGGGTGGTCGTAGATCGACTGATGAAGATCGCTCACTTCATCCCTATCAAAGTCAACTATTCTATGGACATGCTAGCAGAGTTGTATATTCAGGAGATAGTTCGCTCTTATGGTGTGCCGGTATCCATAGTCTTGGACTGTGACCCCTGATTTACGTCATGGTTTTGGAAGAGTTTTAAGGAGGCTATGGGGTCATAGTTAGCATTCAGCACAACTTTTCATCCTTAGACTGATGGGCAAACAGAGAGGACGATTCAAATACTTGAGGATATGCTGCGAGCTTGTGTGCTGGATTTTGGGGGTAGCTGGACCCAGTATATACTGCTGGTTGAGTTTGCATATAATAACAGCTATCAAATCAGCATCGACATGATACCTTTCGAGACATTGTATGGTAGGAGGTGTCGTTCTCCACTCTATTTGGATGAAGTAGGTGAGAGGCGAGTTTTGGGACCAGAATTGGTACAATAGGCGTACGATAAAATATGACTAATTAAAGAAAGAATCAGTACAACTTAGAGTTGGTAGAAAAGTTACGTGGATACTCGCCGCTAGGAGTTAGAGTTTGATGTGGAAGATCAGGTATTCTTAAGGGTAGCTCCACTTAGAGGAGTTATGAGGTTTGGGAAAAAGGATAAGTTGAGCCCTAGGTATATTGGTCCATTCGAGATACTTGAGAGGGTGGGGTCAGTTGCTTACAGGCTAGATTTGCCACCAGCCCCATCCAGAATATATGATGTATTTCATGTTTTCATGCTGAGGAAATACATCTTAGACTCATCCCACATGATCAGTTATGCAGAGATAGAGTTTAGAGATTTATTGACATATGAGGAAGCACCAATACATATTTTAGACAGGAAGGAACAGGAATTGCGTACCAAGAAAATCTAGTTAGTAAAAGTCCTGTGGAGGAATCACGACATAAAGGAAGCTTTGTGGGAGCTTAAGGAAGAAATGAGATAGAAATGCTCACACCTATTTAATGGAGTACAGTATCAGTTAGTATTACTCAAATAAAGTTAATTTTGATTTATTCAGTATAGAGTGATGAATGTATAGTTGTATTTTAGATCATAGGATAGGTAGTGTTTTGGTTTTAGGAGAGTTTTATTTTATGGATATATTTGTAATCTCCCAGAAATGCTTATGTAATCATAGTATTCCTCTTCCATAAGTGAGGGTAATTAATAAAATAAGTAGCCCATTTTCCTCAATGGATGGTGTTCAATACATATAACAAATTTTGAGGACGAAATTTTATAAGGAGGGGAGAATGTAGTAACCCAAATAATTATAGGAATTAAATAACTGAGAAGAGAGAGAGAAGATAAATTTTTCAAGGGGGTTTAGCAGGGTATCATCGATGAATGCAGAGAGCTCGTCGATGAGTGGCATCTTGGTAATGTCGACGGGGACTTGTGTCTTGTCGACGAGAGTTTACTGAAAGGCTATTTTGGGGCCTGAAACTTGTCGATGATGGTTAGGTGTTCGTCGACCAACTCCATTCTTGGAATCATCGATGAGGTGACGTGGCTCGCTGATGAGGCCATGTGGACAACACTTTATATATAGAGCCCCAAAACCGATTTTTAGCTAGAAATTTATTTTTTTTCACTCTTCTTTCTCTCTCTAACTCGGTTTCTCTCACTTATCTTTTCAAATTTGGCTCCATATCTCCCCAGTTCGATGATCAGAATCTACTACGGTGATCCTAGGGAGATTCTCTACAACCTAACTAGAGCAGAAATTCGATTTGGGAAGTTTGAGAACCATCCCAAATCAGGGTAAGTGGATTTTTTTTAGGCATTTCTAGTATTATCAATTTTATCTGAGCTCAAATTTTGTGTTGTAAGAGTATATACTGGTGTTTTATGGAATAAAATTAGGATGCTATATTTTCAGGATTAGGGTGTTTTTGGGACCCTGCAGACATGGGTTGAGGACCCCGACATATATTTTTCTAGGAGCCAGGTATATTAAATTTTAAGAAATTGTGAATAGGCGTGTTCAAGAAATATGAGTGAGATGATCTTCTAGGGAATTTGGTGATTTACTGAGAAATTTGTATAAATGTGTTATTTTAGGATTTTAAGGATAGTGCATAGTGAGCGTGAAAATAAAGTTGGAGGTGAGCCTTCTAGCCAGTTAGGTAAGGGAAATATGGTATGCCAGGAAATTTAGGAATATTAAGTAAAATTTGGTATTTGTTTAACAAGGTATAAAATATTGATTATAAATGTAACAACCTGCTTATCTTATCATTTAATAAAACATATTTAATAATAAACTCAACCTGAACCCATGGGTAACGAAGACACATTTGACATTCACAGCGGAAACCTAAGTAGCAGTAAATATAAATCACATTCTTAAAACCATAAAATGCATAACACCAGAGTCAACTAAATCTCAAAATATTGTGTTCATGTACAACCTCCCAAAAATACATAATATGTACATATCTAGGAATCCATAACATAAATCCTCTGTTCCTAGATCAAAACTTACCCTCCTAGCAGGGTAGTACCACACTATCTCAACGGTGGCCTCGATCCGCCAGTCTTTCTGGGTTTCCTGAAAATTATTTAAGTTCATGGGTGAGACACTTCTCATTAAGGGAAAATAAACTAAATACAGTTATGTGACAACATGAATATGTAGTGCTATAATACATATACAATATATTTCATATGCTAGAAAACATTCATGATAACATATCAGAATAATCATAACTTTTATAATTTCTATTAATTTATACTGATCATGAAATATTTGATATATCTGATAATATTGAAATTTAACCAAGATGTATAGCTAGCTGATGTCATGTATTAGCCCCCATGACGGGTTGTGCAACCGGAAGGCGGGACTCGACAATGGTTGGCCAACCATTGCCGAGTCAAAAATGTCCGTAAGTACAATGGGCACCTTGGTCCGGACTTCTAGGTGGACGTCTACAACTCTACACTGAAAGCCACATCGACTATCCATCTCCCACCACCTTGTGGGGCGGTTAGCACAAGTCTGAATATATTATCTGATCTGTATAGCAACAGTACTGTGCTCCTGTAACTGAACTGAACTAACATCCGAGTTCTGATAATATATAATACATGATAATATACTTGTCTAACATAAATAGATTGATAGCATTTTCTGTAAAAGCAAACATACATACATACATACATACATACATACGACCTTGCGTCGATTTCTTCATATCTGCGGCCTTGCGCCGAACATTCATAAATACGGTCTTATGCCGAAATCATACGTAATACACGGCCTTGCGCTGGCTATCAATCATGACCTTGCGTTGACTATTTCTTACATATCATTCTGAATAAATAATTCATTTATCATGTATTTTGAAACTATAATGTACTGCAATATTTCATAACTTTTGAAAACATACTTCATTCATATAATTGCCATAACATAATACTTATCACGTAAAATAATATTCATGCCACACAATGTTGAGTAAAATCATACATTTCGTTCTAAAATCGTATTTTCTATATAACAGTAATATTTTCCCAAATATGCATTTTCTCAATAATATTCAAATATAATACATGCTTTTCTGAAAATTAATTTGCTGATAAATAATAATAATTTGTATGGAAAATAACTGTTTTAGTTTATTCCCTTACTTGATTACTGGAAAGAAACCCCCACCAAATACACCAGTCCTGCACTCGCAGGGTTCCCTATTCAACACCCTGAAAACGACAACTTTCAGAACTAAATTTCAGTATTTTTCTGTCAATAACATTTCCTATAACTATGGAAAGACCAAATTTTGCATAAAAAATCTTACCTTAAACTAGGGATAAATTTCAACTCAGTCCCACCAACGATCCGCTCTAGTAGATTTCGAGAGAACTTCCTTAAGAGCGTCGTGGTGATCTCAGATCGTCGATTTGGCAAACGTCGGAGCCGAAATCGAAGAGAGAGGAGAGAGAAACCGTAAGGAGGAGAGAGAGAGAGGGTTTGAGTGTCGAAATTCTGCTGAAAAAATGAAGTTTGACCTTTTTATACATTGACCTTCGTTGACGAGCCACATCACCTTGTCGATTAGGTCAAGAAGGCACTTCATCGACGAACTCTCACCCTTCATCGACGAAATTCAAAGATGGGCAAATAGGCTCTCGGTATTTTCTCGTCGACAAAGACCTATTGTGCCCCCCTTTTAATTTCCTTTTTCTCCCTCTTTATTATTTAAATACCATTATTCTTCAGGTCATTACAATATAGTTTCATGGATTTCTGAACATGTGTTTTATTAGTTGTGTGACTTGAGTAGATATTGTGCCCCCCTTTTAATTTCCTTTTTCTCCCTCTTTATTATTTAAATACCATTAGTCTTCGGGTCATTACAATATAGCTTCATAGATTTTAGAACATGTGTTTTATTAGTTGTGTGACCTGAGTAGATATTTGTTCAATATAGAGTTTATACAAATTTTTCAGAATATCATGACTTATCAAAATTTATGCACAGAAATATGTATTATCAGATTTTACAAAATTATAAATTACAGTGTATATATTATAGACAAATATTTTACAAACAGATATTTTACAACATTTACAGAATTTCGTGATTTCCAAAACCATAACACTCAGACATTACATATTATTTAGTTAGATATTACAGATTATTCCGTCAGATATTACAGTTATTTCAGTAAGATATTTTAGTACTTCAGATAAGATTTATAGTGTTATGGTTATTTTGAAATTATGATGAAACAACAAGATAATACATATACATACATATATATATATATATATATATATAGTATTAGACCCTGATGAATTAGATCAGTTATCAGCAGAGCATGGTACCGTTGCTATTTTAGATCAGTTTTCTAGCTACCGTGCCACGGAGTTTGTGTCAGGGCTGGGCTGACGATTGGTGGAGTTCAATTTACCAGCTATCGTGCCATGGAGTTTGTGTCAGGGCCAGGTTGAGGAGTAATAGAGTGCAGTTTAACTAATTCTGGTAGACCAACCAGTGTTAAGTCTCGCCTAAGGGCCGCACGACCTTGTCATGAGAGGTTAAATCATGATGTACAGTTTTTCAGGGCATTATCACAGTTACTTTTATGTATATAGATTTACAAAACAGCAGCAAATATTCTATAGTAGTAGAGTTATGAATAAAAAGTACTTCGAGATGTCAGTTGTATTTTAAACTAAATGAGATGTTTTGCCAGCTAAATTTAGTTTCAGGTATTTGTTAGTATAATATGTTTGTAAGCTCAGTTGCCACATACTAGTAATAGCATATTTCCTCTTACTAAGCGTTGTCTCATCCCAGTGATTTCATATTCTTCAGGTGATCCAGTTAGGTGAGCATATAAGGCTCGTAGATAAGAGGGAGAGTACGCTACCCTACATGTAGGGTACGTTTTAATAGGAGATTGTATTTTTGAGTACTAACAAGGAGTTTTGGGTATATGATACTGGGATGATGTGTAATTATGTAAATATGTTTTGGGAAAAAACTGGATTCTGGTATTGTAAATATGGATGTATGTTTTTATGTTTTCCACTGCTTAGGTATATAATATGAGTAAGGTTTCCTTAGTGCTCACTTGGGGTCTGGGAGATTATAGCAGATAACTTAGGGGTATCAGAGTAATAGGTAAAAAAAAATGGTATACTTTTTAGGTCGTTACAGTTTCATTTGAGGTTTTAGTAGTATTGCTAAACCCCTGTGTACTTTATTCTAAAATGAGACTGAATTTTTGTGGACTGATGAATGTCAACAGGATTTTGAAACACTAAAAAAACATTTGACTATTGCACCCATTATGCAACCTCCTCGATGGGACTTGCCATTTGAAATCATGACTGATGCTAGTGATTTCGCTCTTGGTGCTGTTTTGGGTCAAAAAGTTGATAACAAGCCGTCTGTCATCTATTATACGAATCGTACTTTGAATGATGCTTAAAAAAATTATACCACCATTGAGAAGGGATTGTTGGCTATTGTGTTTGCTTTAGAAAATTTCGTTTTTATGTCATTAGATCACCTGTCATTATTTTTACTGATCACTCTGCTTTGAAATATTTATTGGCAAAGAAGGATGCTAAACCCAGGTTAATTAAATGGATTCTACTTCTTCAGGAATTTGACATCACCATTCAAGATAAAAAAGGAGTAGAAATTGTTGTAGCTGACCATCTCTCTCATTTGAAGCTACCTGATGTGTCTATATCTCTTTCTCCCTTAAATGATAATTTTACTGATGGGCATCTTTTTGCAGTGTCATGTGCTCTGTGGTTTGCTAATATTGTGAACTACCTTGTCACCGACCGAATGCCAGAACATTAGTTAACTCAGGATAAGCGTTAGTTCCTTCCGGAGGTACAATATTTTTATTTTGATAACCCATATCTGTTTAAATATTGCTCTGATCATTTGGTTCGTAGATGTGTACCTGATGATGAATTCACTTCTGTGATGTAATTTTGTCATAGTGGAGCATGTGGAGGCCACTTTGCTGCAAAGAAAATTGTTTCAAAAATTTTGCAGAGTGGACTCTACTAGCTTAGTATGTTCAAAGATGTTGAGAATTTTCGTAAAACTTGTGAGGCTTGTCAGAAACTAGGGAAAATCACAACCAAGAATGAAATTCCTATGTCTCCCATTTTGACTTTTTAAATCTTTGACTATTGGGAAATTGACTTTATGGGATTTTTCCTAAATTATTTTGGAAATTCTTATATTCTATTTGCTATGGATCATGTTTCAAAATGGGTGGAAGCTATACGTTGTAGGAAAAATGACCACAGGGTTGTCATCTGGTTTCTAAATGAGTTATTTGCACATTTTGGCATGCCCAAAGCAATCATTATTGATGGTGGGTTGCACTTTTGTAACAAATCATTTGAAAAACTAATGCAAAAATATAGAGTTACCCATAAGGTCTCCGTTCCATACCACCCTTAAACTAATGGTCAAACCGAGCTGGCCAATAGAGAGATCAAGATCATACTTGAGAAAATGGTTCGTCCTAATTGAAAAGATTGGTCAGAAAAGTTGGTTGATGCACTCTGGGCATATCGAATTGCTTTCAAGACAAATTTAGGGATGTCTTTCTATAGGTTAGTTTACAGTAATACATGTCATTTACCTGTTGAGATTCAACATCGTGCATTATGGGCTATTAAACAGATTAACTTTTCACTTGATGATGCCAAAAGTTTGAGAAAGTTGCATGTATGTGAGCTTGAAGAATCCAGGAGGGAAGCCTATGACAATGCTCGCTTAGTGAAGGAATGAATGAAGCTGTTGCATGACAGGAAAATCAAGGATAAACACTTTTTCCCGAATCAGCAAATTTTTCTCTACGATTCCAGATTACATCTATTTCCTGGGAAGCTGAAGTCCCGATGGGGTGGCCCGTACATTGTTAAACATGTTCATCCTCACGGCGCAGTAGACATTGTGGATCCAAAGAATGGTAACGACTTCATGGTCAATGGATAGCGGCTCAAACCTTTCATGACTCCCTTTGATCTAAATGTAGAGGTCTTGCTTCTGCAAGACCTTAGGAGAGTTTTCTAACCTTTCTGTCATATTACTTTTATTTTTATTTTTATTTTTTCTTTATTTGTTTCTTTATTTGCATTTTTCTTTTCTTTTTCTGTTGCCTTAGTTGGTAGTGATTTTCTGTGTTTTTTTTTTCATTAGCTTGTTTCCCCCGTGCACAACTTTTTTCCCTCCTATGCTTTCATATTGAGGACAATGTTTCACTTTGATTAAGGGGGGGGGGGGGGTGAGAATTTGCATGTGACACTATGCACTTCCACTTACTGAGTTTTTTATTAAAAAAATAAAAAAATAAAAAAGGAAATAAAGAAATAAATAAAGAAAGAAAGATTATTGAAGATGGATGATTATACCATGATTAACAGTAACTTATACCCTTCACATACTTGTATATAACCTAAGAGTTACACACTCAAGTTATTTATATGTAGTTTCTCTTTATATAGCTTTGTAACTCCATGAAGGTTGACTCGTAGTTCATTTATGTTAATCTAGCTTTATAAACTCTTGTATTTATATGGTATCTCATGAGGCTGAATATACATATTTATGTGATTCATTGCACTTAGGGTTCCGTGTGAGCACTGAGAGAACACTCGTGGCGACTATGACACCTTCTGAGGTATTTTTGAGCTATTTATCGTTCTTTTGAGTGTTAACATCAAATCAGAGTTCATGAAACTCAGTTCTCTTTTCTTCTAGACAATTCTTTGTACACTAATCTCTATGTTTGACTTGCTAGCCTAGAGGTGACATCTAGTGGGGAGATAGAAACTTAGGTGTTGTAGCCTACTCAAGATGTGAAAGTTGATCTAACCCTACAGATAGACTTAGTTCGTAGACTACTGTTTGAGTTCAATTCACATGGGTGGTATGAAAACAATAAAAGAAGCGTAATGATTGTCCTAATTGACCATAAAAAGAAAGAAATTGAAAGATGAGTAGAAGACAGAAAAAAAAAAAAGAAATAAAAATGCACATGAATGAAGTGAAAGATTAATACCTACTCCACACAACTACAACAAAAAGTCAGGGACACAACACATGTTCTCCATATATGAAGACTCTTCAACCGCCTAATGCTTTAGATGTATTCACGCCTAGTTTGTGAATAAGTTGATCTAGGGTGGTCTTGGTTAGATATGACAAGTAGGTGAGAAGATGTTAGGGTGAAGGACCCGACACAAATAGGCTAGATCCTTTTTAGACTAGTCTACTTCATACATTTAGCATTTGTTCCTTGTAAAATGTGGGATGTTTGATCATGACACTCCTCCTTACATATGACGAGTGAACCTATCCTTTTTGAGTATTTTTAAGGATATATTAGTTAGGCTGAGTCAAAATGATCGTTCTATAGGTGTCCACTAGTATCCTGGGTGTAACGAGTCATACACATTACACATGCCCCGAGATTTCGCCTATTTATACTCAAATTTATATGGCTGCATTAACTCTGAATTGTAATTACTGGTTAACTTATGTGAGTATACTGTTCTTAATGGTTATATAATGATGAAACTTACATGAATGACTTACTTCGGAGTTGTGTGAATTGTGTATGAATGAACTTGTGTGTAATTTGGTTATATTCCTGTATATAAAATGATATGGTTATGTCGCATGTGCATTTATTTAATGTTTGTTGGAATTGGTATCTGTGGGTATCGCCCTAAATTGCATTCACGTTATTTGCTAGAAACTAGAAAAACGTTAGTTGGGGGGGTGTGATTATGCGTCAAAGTTGCCTAATTAAGTATTTAAGTGCATTAATTAAATGTCACTATTTTAATTAAATACTTAATTATGTCTCATATTTTAATCAGTGAACTCATTTGATAATTTTTAGATAATTATCTTATTTTTGTCGAAAATTTACAAGAATTTGTGTTGTATTAATGTAGGATATTTTCTTTTGAAAATTAAAGCCGAAAATAAAATGTAAATGGGCTTCTTGCATGTGAATTGGAAACCTTATCATGTATGAAAAGAAGTCTCGGGTAGCGGCACAAAGAAGCATGCATGAAGTGCGCTAAGTCTCATGAGCAGAGTCGTCCATGCATGCAAGCACCGGTCTGTGAATGCAAAGCCCATATAGACTACGTACGTGAGGAGCTGGAAACACAAGGCCGAACTGAAGCTTCTAAAAAATAAAAGGGTAGCTGGGACAATGCCACATACAAGAGGCCGGACCGTGCATTAAAAAGAAACCGGCCTGGGCCTTGAATAAAATGTGAGAATGGGCTGGTGATGCGGGCTTCATGCAAGAAAGAAAGGAGGCTAAGGGTTGGTAGGCCAATTGATGTGACCATGTGAATAAAGGCCCATGCACATGTGTGATGAAGTGCGCTGGGTCTCTTCAAAAGTTTCTGGAACTTGCCTGGAGGGGGAAGGAAATTAAAAAGGCATCCTAGGGTTTTAGTTCTGTCTCTTCTCTTTTGGTTTTTCAGCGCCTCAGCCTCGCCTCTTTCCTTTCGTCTCTTTCAGTCTCTTTTCTCTTTCTCTGTCTCGTCTCTCTCCCTCTCAACTTTCCTCTCGTCTCTCTCGGCCCTATCGATTTCCTCCTCTCTCCCTCTCCTCTTTCAATCTCTCTCTCTCTCTCTCTCTCTCTCTCTATCTCTCTCTCTCTCTCTCTCTCTCTCTCTCTCTCTCTCTCTTTCTCTCTCTGTAAGAACCCGAACCATAATGTATGGACTTATTATGTAAAGAGGGGAAAAAATGGAATTTCACAGATTTTGTCGACGAGTCCATAATTCGTCAATGAAGGCTGAAGGCTTCTCATCGACGAAATTCAGAAGCTTGTCGATAAGTGAATGCTGAGGGGTTCAGGAAAAATTTGGAATATCTGGCTCGTCGACGAGGCTGCAGATTCATTGACGAGGCTAGTGAAGAATTCGTTGACGAGGACACAATTCGTCGACGAATCTACTCGGTTCAAAGGTGCTATAAAAGATATTTTTGGTTGCTTTGGGGCTAAGCTTCCCTAAATACTCTCCCTCTCTCTCAAGAACTCGAAGGAACTCTCTCTCTCCTCGATTCCTTCACCATTTGTCACCTGATTCACAAATCCAAAGTTACTGCTAGGATTAGCAAAGGATTCTCTACGTTTCTAGCAGATCGAAATCTTATTTCGAGCGACTTCGGGTTTCGGGCTAAAATCGAGATAAGGTTCGGTTTTCATTTCAGATTCAGTGTATGTGTAGTAGTACAGATTGTAAGCATGTATTGTACGGTGGTTTGTAGGTTTTGGAGTCTCGATTCGTAGTTTTGGGGACCGTAAAGTTCATAGTTGGAATTCGGGTTAAGGTAAGGGGATTCTGTTTATATAAGTTCCTTTTTAAAATCAGGATTAGTAAGCCTGTAAGCTACGATCATATGTATGTTTTGGTAACTTATTTGGGGAAATCTATCAGGTAAAAATGCGGGATTTTCGGGTTACAGTTTTTCGGGAAAAACTGGGGATTTCAGATATCATCTCTACTTGTTTGGAAAACTGTTGACTATGTTAAAACTGTATTATTGAGGTGACCGTAATCCATATTTGCATAAACTGTACACTTGAAATTGTAAACGATATGATTTGCCGTAAACCAAATAAGTGTGGTATGTATGGTTGTATGTATTTGTTCAAGGTATTTGTAAAACAACTATGCGGTGGCTAATTACCGTACGCTGAAATGTATAGGAACGTGAGTTCCAAAATGATTCTAGGGATTTGTAAAACAGCCATGTATTGGTTAACTACCGTGGGCAAGAGTGGCCGGCTCTATATCCGGGATGTGAAATATCACCAGTATGTTTTGGCTAGTCACCGAAGGGTGTATTCTACACCGTATTTAGAAATGTAATCACTATTGGGCCTGAGTCGTCGCATTGTAGTTGCGTATGTAGCAATGTAATCGATGTGAGACTAGGTGACCTTGTGTTGTTGCGTATGTAGCAATGTAATCACTATTGGGCTTATGTCGTCGCATTGTAGTATCGTATGTAGCAATGTAATCGATGTGAGACTAGGTGACCTTGTGTAGTTGTGTATCGAGCAATATAATCACTATTGGGCCTTGATCGTCGCAACATAGTTGCGTATGTAGCAATGTAATCACTGTAAGACGAGGTGACCTTGTGTAGTTGCAAACTAGTGTGACGACACTGACTATATGTTTTGGGTATTGTATGTACTGGAATGGTTTTGAGAAAATACTGGAACTGTATGGAATGTATGGAACTGTATGTATATGTATGAAACTGTATGCAAATGTTTAGAACTGTATCGTATTTTATAATGTTATGAAGTATGTAAAATAATATTGGTATGCCACACACTAATATAACCTGCTTTCTTCCTTACTGAGAGGTGTCTCACCCCGAATGTACGTACAATGTTTTTCAGGTCCCTCCAGTAGTAGTAAGTAGCATCCTGGCGTCTGGAAGCAAGGGTGTCATAGCTACTGCTAGTACCTTTTAGGTACGAGTTTTGGTATCTAGGTTGTCAGGATAGTTTTGTAGACACTTAGGGTATGTTTTGTATTATGGGAATGTATATCCTAGTTAGTATAGACTCTGGTATGATACTGTTATTGTATAAAAGACCATATTTTGCTACGTATTTTGGATGAGTATGGATGATTGTGTGTATGTATATGGGCATCTGTTCACCCCACGGGGTCGGACCCTCTATTTGTATAGTATCATGTATGTTTAAATTGATACAGAGACAGTTTAGTTCCTAAATTCACACATGGGACGCACCTGCGGGTTCGGGGCATGACAGCTTGGTATCAGAGCTAACCAGGGTATTAGGTTTTGCAAACTTGGTTAGGAGTGTTGAAGTGTACATATCGGAGTATAGGATGTAGGTAATGGGTAGTGTTGGTTAAGGGCTATTATGTTGCTAGACCAGGATTTGTCGGCATTATTCTGTGTTTTTCTTGGGATGACGATTCAGTAAAGGGAAGGCAGACCATTGACAACTTTCGTGTCAATGTGATAGGACTAACCTAGACCTATGAGAGTAGTAGTTGACATGAATAGGTATATGATTGTGTTAACTATGTACGAGTAGGAATGCTAACCGATTCCTATTCTGTTTTCAGAATGGAGCCCATGGATAATAACTTGGAGAGTGGCTTCGAGGAGATGGCAAGCGATGAGTCTCCTTCTGTGTCTCGTGGTTTGGCGAGACAAGTGATCCAAGAGATTGGGTGGAGTGTTAGGAGACGCGAGGGCTCTCCTACTGATGCGGGGTGTACCATTGAGAGGTTCACACGCATGCACCCTCCGACATTTATAGGAAGACTTGATCCGATTGTGGTAGAGGACTAGGTTAAGAAGACCGAGAGGATTTTGGAAGTCCTCCACTGCACTGAGAAGCAGAAGGTCTTGTATACTACCTTCCAGCTGACTGGGGAGGTAGGACGGCGTTGAGTTTGCTTGAGAGGTAGAGGTATGACATGGGGCCATTTCAAGGAGGTATTTTTCGAGAGATACTTTCCGGTCTCCACTCGGGATGTGAAGGCCGATGAGTTTTCAGGCCTGATGCAAGAAACTTTGACGGTGCAGAGGTATGCCGCCAAATTTATCGAGTTGTCTTGATTTGCGCCATACTTGGTTCCGAATGAGCACGAGAAGGATTGGAGGTTCGAGAGGGGTTTGAGGAAAGACATCCGCCATCTTGTGGGGATGCTGCAGATTCGTGAGTTCTTTGTCTTGGTGGATAAAGCCACCATAGTTGAGACTAACCTTCGGGGAGATGAGGTAGTGCGGGTCCAGGGGAAGAGGCCAGTACCTTCTGGTCCTTGGCAGAGTCAGTGGAAGAAGAAGAAGAATTACAGCTCTGGTTATTGATAGAACACCGAGCGGCCGAGTTCTCAGGGGGATCCATCATCCGCACCATGCGCCAAGTGCTGTAAATGGCAGGGTGGCGAATGTCCGCCATTTTGAGTTGTCTGCTACAACTGTAGCAAGTCAAGCCACATGGCAAAAAGCTGTCAGGAATAGAGGAGGATTATGCCTGCATAGAGCCAGAATCGTAGGAGTTATCAGGTGCCTCGGGGAAATTACCAGGCAACCACGGCTCCGGCGAGAGTATGTTCACTTACTCCAGCAGATGCAGAACATGCTGGGAACGTGGTGACAGGTACTATGTTACTGCTTTCGAATAGAGCTGCTGTGTTATTTGATTCAGGGGCAACCCATTCGTTCATATCTGCTAGTTTTGTGAAATTGTGTGGGGCGGAAGCCTGTGTGATGAATGAGATGTTGTCAGTGACTATGCCGACTGGGAGTGTAACGATTTGTAGCAAGATGTTAGGAAACTGCCTAGTTGTGATTCAGGAGAGACTGCTACCGAAAAATCTTATAGTATATGACATGTCGGGTTTCGACGTCATACTGGGAATGGATTGGTTGTTCTCCAGTTATGTAGTGATTGACTGTCGGAAGAAGGTAGTAGTGTTCAGAGCTCCTGGGAAGCAGGAGTATGAGTTTGTGGGATCATGTGTGCGTTCGACGCCACAGATTTTATATGCATTACAGGCGAGGAGGTTACTCTTGGATGGTTGTCAGGGGTACCTAGCTTGTGTGAAGGAACCCGCTTGAGACTCGAGGATATTTGGGTGGTCAATGAGTTTTCGGATGAGTTTCCTGAAGAATTACTCGGTTTACCTCCGGATCGTGAGGTGGAGTTTGCGATAGAGTTGCTGCCTGGTAAGGCACCGATCTCTAAAGCTCCATACCGGATGTCTCTAGCAGAACTTCGAGAGTTGAAGGAGCAGTTGCAGGAATTACTGGACCAGGGTTTTATTCGACTGAGTGTTTTGCCTTGGGGAGCTCCAGTATTATTTGTGAAGAAGAAGGACAGGTCGATGCGTATGTGTATCAACTACCGCGAGATCAACAAAGTGACGGTGAAGAACCGTTACCCTTTGCCTCGTATAGATGATCTTTTTGACCAGTTGCAGGGAACGCAGGTCTTTTCGAAGATCGACTTGCGGTTAGGATATCATCAGGTGAGGGTTAGAGCAGAGGATGTAGCGAAGACTACTTTCTGAACCAGATATGGCCACTACGAGTTCTTGGTCATGCCTTTAGGGTTGACGAATGCTCCGGCGGTGTTCATGGATTTGATGAACAGGGTTTTCCATGAGTACCTAGATCGATTCGTGGTAGTGTTCATTGACGACATTCTGGTATATTCAAAGAGTTCGGAAGAGCATGAGTACCATTTGAGGTTGGTACTACAGACTCTGCGAGAGAAGAGATTGTATGCTAAGCTGAAAAAGTGTGAGTTATGGTTGAATCGGGTCGCGTTCTTAGGCCATGTGGTGTCTAGAGGCGGTATCTCCGTTGATCCCAGTAAGATCGAAGCTGTGGTCGACTGGGCTAGACCGAAGAGTGTGCAGGAGGTTTAGAGTTTTCTGGGACTGGCGAGTTACTATCGTCGGTTCGTGGAGGGATTCTCTAAATTGTCTGGACCTCTGACACGATTGACCAGAAAAGGAGTGCAGTTTGAGTGGACCAGTGATTGCGAACAGTGTTTTCAGGAGTTGAAGCACTAGCTGGTTACTGCTCCAGTATTGACCATTCCTTTAGGGGATGAGAGTTTTGTGATCTATAGTGACGCGTCCCTGAAGGGTTTGGGATGCGTGCTCATGCAATAGGGTAAGGTGGTGGCGTACGCTTCTCGGTAATTGAAAGAGTATGAAAAGAATTACCCTACGCACGATCTGGAATTGGTTGCAGTGGTATATACGTTGAAGATCTGGCTACACTACCTGTACGGTATTCAGTGTGAGATTTTCACTGACCACAAAAGCCTCAGGTACTATTTCACGCAGAAGGAGCTGAATATGAGGCAAAGGCGGTGGCTAGAGTTGATTAAGGACTATGATTGCACAATCAGTTATCATCCGGGAAAGGCTAATGTGGTAGCAGATGTGTTGAGTCGGAAGTCAGAGCATGTAGCAGTAACTACAGTTGTAGCTCAGCATCATGTCAGACGAGATCTAGAAAGCCTTGGCGTAGAGTTCGTGTTAGGTGATCATCAGGCTTTCATTGCTGGCTTGGTGATCCAATCGACCCTGTTTGAGCGTATTAAAGCTGCGCAGGCTAGTGATGCAGAGTTAGTTGAGATTGTGGAGAAAGTGCAACGGGGTTTGGCTGCAGATTTTAACATTTCTGATAGAGGTGTGTTGAGATTTGGAACTAGACTATGTGTTCCAAATGACGATGAGATCATAAGGACGATTCTGGAAGAAGCGCATCATTCTTTGTATACGGTACATCCGGGTAGTACGAAGATGTGTTGGGATTTGCACGAGTCCTTCTGGTAGAGTGGTATGAAGAGAGATATTGCCCAGTTTGTGGAGCAGTGTCTGACATGTCAGCAGGTGAAGGCTGAACATCAGAGATCGGCAGGGCCGTTACAGCCTTTGCCTATTTCGGTATGGAAATGGGAGCATATTTCCATGGACTTCGTTACCGGATTACCGACAACGTTTCACGGGCAGAATGCTATTTGGGTAGTTGTGGACAGGTTGACGAAATCTGCTCACTTTATACCGACGAAGATTAACTACTCTTTGAGTAGGCTAGCTGATATGTACGTGCATGAGATTGTGAGAATGCATGAAGTGCCAGTGTCCATTGTTTCCGATCAGGATCCGAGGTTTACTTCCCGATTTTGGAAGAGCTTGCAGGAAGCACTGGGGACGAAACTTACCTTTAGTATAATGTTCCACCCCCAGACTGATGGGCAGTCAGAGAGGACGATACAGATCTTGGAAGATAGATTACGGGCTTGTGTATTAGACTTCGATCGTAGTTGGATTCATTTTCTACCACTAGTAGAGTTTGCCTATAATAATAGCTTCTAGGCTAGTATAGGGATGACACCGTTTGAGGCTTTGTATGGTCGGAGGTGTTGATCTCCTTTGTATTAGGATGAAGTTGGTGAAGTATTCCTTAGAATTGCTCCGATGAAGGGAGTGATGAGATTCAGAAGGAAGGGCAAGTTGAGCTCGAGGTATATCGGGCCATTCGAGGTTATTGAGCGAGTGGGTTTGGTAGCATACAGAGTTGCACTACCCCCATCACTCTCGAGGGTCCACGATGTGTTTCATGTATCCATGCTGAGAAGGTACATGTTGAATCCATCTCATGTCATCAGTTATGATGAGTTGGGAATTTAGGATACTTTAGTGTATGAGGAAATACCTATTTGGGTTCTAGACCGTAAAGTTCAGAAGCTTTGTACCAAAGAGATAACGTTAGTAAAGGTATTGTGGCAGAACCACGAGGTTGAGGAAGCTTCTTGGGAACTGGAAACGGAAATACGCCAAAAGTATCCGCAGTTGTTTGAGTAGTACTTGGATAGCAGGGTGGTATGAGTATGTATGTATATATGTAAACCTCTGTTATCATATTGTATTTAGTGGTTAGCCTCTATGAGAGTCCTGTTGTATTGTGAGCTCCCGAGACTGTGTATGTATGTAACCATGGTATTCTTCCGCCATAAGTGAGGGAATGTATGTATGTATCGTAACGAGGCTGCATATAAATGGCCGTCGTATTCTTTAGGGGATGTATGTATGTATCATAACGGGGTTGCGTATAAATGGCCGCTATATTCTCTAGGGGATGTATGTATGTATCGTGACAGGGCTGCATATAAATGGCCGCCGTATTCTCTAAGAGTATGTATGTATGTAGTAGTATAAATGTGTTTGTAACGAGAGAGTGCAAATTTCGAGGACGGAATTTTTGTAAGGAGGGGAGGTTGTAAGAACCTGAACCGTGATGTATGGACTTATTATGTAAAAAGGGGTAAAAATGGAATTTCACAGATTTCATCGACAAGGTCATAATTCGTCGATGAAGGCTGAAGGCTTCTCATCGACGAAATTCAAAAGCTCGTCGACGAAATTCAAAAGCTCGTCGACGAGTGGATGCCAAGGGGTTCAGGAAAAATTTGGAATATCTGGCTCGTCGACGAGGCTACCGATTCGTCGACGAGCCTAGTGAAGAATTCATCAACGAGGACACAATTCGTCGACGAATCTACTCGGGTCAAAGGTGCTATAAAAGATATTTTTGGTTGCTTTGGGGCTAAGCTTCCCTAAATACTCTCCCTCTCTCTCTAGAACTTGAAAGAACTCTCTCTCTCCTCGATTCCTTCACCATTTGTCGCCTGATTCGCAAATCCAAAGTTACTGCAAGGATCAGCGAAGGATTCTCTACGTTTCTAGCGGATCAGAATCTCGTTTCGAGCAACTTCGAGTTTCGGGCTAAAATCGAGGTAAGGTTCGGTTTTCATTTCTGATTTAGTATATGTGTAGTAGTACGGATTATAAGCATGTATTGTAGGGTGGTTTGTAGGTTTTGGAGTCTCGATTCATAGTTTTGGGGACTATAAAGTTCGTAGTTGGAATTCGGGTTAAGGTATGGGGATTCTGTTTATATAAGTTCCTTTTTGAAATCAGGATTGGTAAGCTTGTAGGTTACAATCGTATGTATGTTTTGGTAACTTATTTGGGGAAATCTATCGGGTAAAAATGCGGGATTTTCGGGTTACAGTTTTCAAGAAAAACTGGGGATTTCGGGTATCATCTCTACTTTGTTTGGAAAATTGTTGACTATGTTAAAACTGTATTATTGAGGTGACCGTTATCCATATTTTCATAAATTATATACTTGAAATTGTAAACGATATGATTTGCCGTAAACCAAATAAGTATGGTATGTATGTATTTGTTCCAGGTATTTGTAAAACAGTTATGTGGCGGCTAATTACCATACGCTGAAATGTATAAGAACGTGAGTTCCAAAATGATTCCAGGGATTTGTAAAATAGCCATGTATCGGTTAACTACCGTGGGTGAGAGTGGCTGACTCTATATCCGGGGTGTGAAATATCATCAGTATGTTCCGGTTGATCACCGAAGGGTGTGTTCTACACCGTATGTAGCAATGTAATCACTATTG
Source organism: Malania oleifera (assembly GCF_029873635.1). NCBI lineage: Eukaryota > Viridiplantae > Streptophyta > Magnoliopsida > Santalales > Ximeniaceae > Malania > Malania oleifera. The sequence continues at coordinate 139,750,228 of NC_080418.1, forward strand.
GGCCTAAGTCGTCGCATTGTAGTTGCGTATGTAGCAATGTAATCGACGTAAGACTAGGTGACCTTGTATAGTTGCGTATGTAGCAATGTAATCACTATTGGGCCTGAGTTGTCGCATTGTAGTTGTGTATGTAGCAATGTAATCGATGTGAGACTAGGTGACCCTGTGTAGTTGCGTATGAAGCAATGTAATCACTATTGGGCCTTGATCGTCGCAGCGTAGTTGCGTATGTAGCAATGTAATCGCTGTAAGACGAGGTGACCTTGTGTAGTTGCGAACTAGTGTGACGACACTAACTGTATGTTTTGGGTATCGTATGTACTAGAATGGTTTTGAGAAAATACTGGAACTGTATGGAATGTATGGAACTGTATGTATATGTATGAAACTGTATGTAAATGTTTCGAACTGTATCGTATTTTATAGTGTTATGAAGTATGTAAAATAACACTAGTATGCCACACACTGATATAACCTGCTTTTTTCCTTACTGAGAGGTGTCTCACCCCGAATGTACGTACAATATTTTTCAGGTTCCTCCGGCAGCAGTAAGTAGCATCTAGCGTCTGGAAGCAAGAGTGTCGTAGCTACTGCTAGTACCTTTTAGGTACGAGTTTTGGTATCCAGGTTGTCAGGATAGTTTTGTAGACACTTGCGGTATGTTTTGTATTATGAGAATGTATATCCTAGTTAGTATAGACTCTGGTATGATACTGTTATTGTATAAAAAACCGTATTTCACTGCGTATTTTGGACAAGTATGGATGGTTGTGTGTATGTATGTGGGCATCCGTTCACCCCACAGGGTCAGACCCTCTATTTGTATAGTATCATGTATGTTTAAATTGATACAGAGACAAATTAAGTTCCTAAATTCACACTTGGGACCCACCTGCGGGTTCGGGGCGTGACACACACACTCTCTCTCTCTCTCAGATCCGAGTGCTGTTACCTACTACTTCAACTACTGTTGTGCCGCTGTTGTTGCTGCCGTGTTGTTGCTGCTGCTGCATGGAGGAGGACCCGAGTAGCACTATTGCTGTAGTTCTCCACACCAACCCAATGGCATTACTATCTCTCTCTCTCTCTCTCTCTCTCTCTCTCTCTCTCTCTTTGAATTCAATTTTGATTAGACTTAATTTTAATGTTGAGTTTTAATTTAGGCAAAGTTTGGATTAATTTTTGTTTAAAAATATTTGTTTAATTTGAGAATCTTCTTTTTAATTAGATAAATTCATGTTTAAATCTCTCTCTCTTTTCATTTAAGGTTTGTCTTACTTCATATTTTTAGTTTGAGTTATTGAGTATTTTGTTTGGGTATTAAGTTTATGTTTAAGATTTTTATTTGGCATGCTTCTTTAATAGTTTTGCTTCCCTCAAGTGTTAGTTCATCATTTTGTTTAAGTTTATTATTAAGTTAAGTTTCTTTTTATCTTGTTGAGTTATATTTTAGTTGGTGTTAATTGATCAACTTATGGTTGTTAGATTTTAATTTTGTTTGATCTCATTATAAAATTTCGTACTTTCATTTGATTAGGTTTTAATTACTATTTAACATAGTTGGTCTTTATTTAATTGAGTGATTGCAGGTTTATTTTTTTTTCTTATTCTGGTATTAAATCTAATGTTTAATTAGCTGTTTTCATGCATGTTAAATATTTTAGTTAGGATTTAAATTTCATTGCAAAAATCTCAAAAATTTAAGAACCCGAATTTGAACCGTATTCAGTAAAATTTGTTTTCTTAATTTCTTTTACGATTACAGAAAATTTGGAATTAGACTGTATTCCCTGATAAGACGATCTGACCCTTGGGCTAATTATTATACGATTGAACTCCTATACTTGGGATAACTTTCAAACTGCCATTTTTAGAGTGAGTCACACGCTCTGTGGACGTAGGCAACCTTACCGAGTCACGTAAAATCTCTCGTCTCCATTTTTCTGTGAATGTTTTTGTGTGATTTATTTTGTTGATCGGAAGATTAAAATTACTGCACGTCAATAATATTAAAATTTATAACGTGGTTATTATGGGGGGAAGAAATAATAATTTGAAGTGCATTAAAGTTTTTAATTATATTCAATAATTTGGTTCGGTTAATCGCTCTAAAACCGACGGAGGGCAATTTCGTCCATGCATAATGTGAGAGTGCGGGGAGGGAGAGAGAATTTTAAATGTTTGGAATTAGATATCTGGTAAAGGAGCTATAGTTGAAGTTGAACTCAGTGGAGCAGGCGTGTAGAGTTGAACGCAAGCTGTGTTTCCCGCGCCTATAAAAGTTGCGAGTGCGAGTGTGAGTGCGAATACATTCCACTTGAAAGTTTGAATTTGGTAGGAGATCGATCCATAAGCAATGGGGAAGCGATTCCAAAGAGACAAATCCATCTGCAACTGCATCTCTCCTCGCCCCTCTTTTCTCACTCCTCACTCTTCTTTCTCCTGGTTCTTGTTCCCTCTCTCAACTCGAGTGTTACGATACTTCTTAATTTGAAATGTGGTTTGAATTTACTATACATACATATACTCATCAACCAGACAACTATATATGTTCTGTGTGTGTACGGTACACAAATTCACTAATTCTAGGAAGAAATTCAATTTGATTGCTGTAATTCTTGTCAGTAGATTTAGTGCGCTAATCGATTTGTGTCATTAGAGTGCGCAGAACTGTTTAAATTTTTGAAGTTTTTTTAGATTACGTTGCAGAAGTGCTGATTTGATCCTAATATGCACTCGACTGGAGACTGTAATTCAATCGAAGTTCATGTTGTGAAATTTGAACGAAAGAATGGTTTCTCATTCGCAGATCTTATTTTGGCAGACATTGTGTGATTGTGATCAAAACACAGATATGAGTACTCCTTGAATTCTCGCTGATTTTATTGACCTTGAACGCGCAGTAGTAATTTGTTACTTTGTTTCTGGAAACATAACACTCGCAGAGTTCTAGCTTTTCAAACGCAAGTTACTACTTATGGCATTTGCACAAAAATCGTGATTAACACAATATGATGAGTCTTTTCTGTACTAATTTATGCATCACTTGATTTGAATCTTCAATATGCCATTCTTCATGAAGTTTGTGGATCTATTTCATTGCTTCATTCTCATTAAGTAATAGAAATTATTTTGTGATTTCATTCTGTTTTACATTAATTGTTTTTCATTTCGTGTGGCCTTTTAATTTTTAGTTTTGTTTAGTATTGCTAATGTATATATATTTTGTGTTGGAATTGCCAAGTTTTGAAGAGGACGTGTGGACGGAGATTGCGAAGCACCTGGATGGAAAGTCTCTTGTGATGCTTGGATCAACCAGCAAGTGGTTCCACCTCCTTATCATGGAGGAGAGCATTTGGAAATTTGCCTGTTTACGGGAGCTTCAAGTACCCGATGCTGGACACGTTTCCTTCAAGTGGATCCAGCTTTATGCTTCAGCTTTCGGTAATGATCAAATTCTACACATGCTGTTCATATATGTGGTAGTTCTGATCTGGCACTGCCGTGGTTTGCTATGAACTAGTGTCCTCATTGCCACCGTTCGATCATGTTACTCTTCTTTCGCAGATGGAAGTCACTCTTATGCCTTCCGTCAGCAGGAGAAACATATAGGTAATACCAATTTCCAATCCTTATCCTTTTCTTGTTCATCACAAATTGTTAGTATAAACTACAGAGTCCTGTCCATTGTGAAGGGGAAACTTGAATCCAGGGAAATATTTCCCCTGTTTGACAATCACTTTCAGCCTAGCAGAGAAAATTTTCGAACAATATGCTTATGTATGATCCGTGTTTGGGCTAGCTAGCAATTTATTTCACTGTATTTTCTTTTAATCAGATTGGATGAGAATTGGTGCATTTTTCCTCGACTCATCGACCGTTCTTCTGACGGAGAAGCTGAGCTCTCCACCAGAAATTCCACCAGAAGGGACTATGGAGAAAATGTTGCAGTCCACTGGCTCTTGTGTGCTGAACAATATTAGAACTGGGATTTGGATAGCCGGTACAACCAATTTGACCCAAGGATCTCATGTATATTTTCCTAGGAAGGATAGAGGATTCAAGATTGTTGAGATCAATTACTATTAGCTCATCTAAGAGTTTTCTTTGACTTGGGCTAATGTTTCAGATCTACAGCTTGTCCGGTGTCCTGTCTGTGATCAGAACACATGCGATGGTGAGAAGCATAAATGCCTTCGGACCATAGAACTACAAATCTATGGGAACTCTTTTGAAGTAATTGTGGTAGATAACTTCTCTGGGGTTTTGCAGTATGATTATGAGAGTGCACAGGTTTTTCAATTAATAGGCCTACTGCCAGAGAAATGGCGCCCAACTCATGGGATGGTTTTTCCATTCTATTAGGATTATTGATTTAGTTCTTGAAAGAGTCCAAACAATCAGCTTTTTCTATGTAGGAACAATGCAGACTTTAGATGCAAGGCATGTAGAGCTTTTTTTGAGCGAGGGTTACAAGAATGGGAGCTGGGAATACAACCTCATAGGATCCCATGACATTAAGAAACACACAGAGGGAGCTGCAGGCGGCATTTTTGACATTAAGCACCTCGAGGATCCCTCAACCTCTGGTATCTTTTTTCCGGCTTCATTAACGAATTAACTTGTTTGAAGTCACGTATATTTGACCTGCTGCCAGGAAATAACCCATGATCTATGACACCAAAACTGCAAAGTGAATGTATATTGTAAGAATTGCATTATTGGGAAAAAGCCTCTGCTGGGGTTGCTCTGTTTTGAGAGCTCATCCCTTACTCGATATTCATATATAGGTTTAGACCTCAAAAGGCATATTCCATTAAGTCATGCTATATAACACGGGCTGCGCTGGCCGTGCTGTTCAGCACTTTCAATATCATATTCAGTTACATTCTTCACACACACACACACATATTTGCAACAGCGTCAAAATATATAATAGTCTCCTGAATATACTGTTCCAAATCTATTGGCAGAGGTGTTTGATCTCAAGTCATGGGTGGGGAAATCCAATGACTGGCAACCAAAAGCCATGATAACCCTCCATGCAGCTGCTGTGAACACCAATTTGCAAGAGAATGAAGGTATGTTCCTCCCAGCCCATCTTCAGACGTAGTTCCAATGTCTTTAATTATTCAATCTGCAGTCTTAGAGCCCTATTCATCAAATCCACTGATTGCCATCCAATCAACACATACATTGTGGTAATTTAAATAACAAAAATTACTTTCCAAGGCTCTATAGACTAGACTGGCTCTTTTTATTTTTCACAGTACAATTGTTAATCTGAGATGAATCTCATTTTGAAATTAATCTCCAGCTTAAAATGACCTTTGTTATGATCTGCATGTGTTGTTCCGGAAGCAGGGCTTCATGTAAAATACCACGCGATGACTGCCGGAGCTGATGGCGAAGTTGTTTCCATAAGAATCTCTCAGCAGCTTCTGTAATCGTGTTGAAATGCAAGAACCCTTGGCAGAATTTTTGTACTCTCCCCAGGCGTGCAATTTTAGTTGGTTCGTCCTTACAAACAGTTGGTCACACATCAGTAGTAAATGGGGATTAACACAAAAAAAAGAGTTAAAAAAACAGAATAGTAAAAGATTCACTTTGGTCCCCTATGTGCATTACCTTCTCCACTTTGCAACATTAGTAACATAAAAAGAAAGGGGACACATTCATTTTTTCAACATGTATTGAATGTCACTAGAACAGTAAGCTAGGTGTATAAAGTGAAATAAATTTTCTACGATTCACTCTTAAAATGAGTAACTCGGAAGCTATCTCAAGTGTAGGAGTTCAGTCGTGTTATAATTAGCCCAAATACCAGATCGTCTCCATAGGGAATACAATTTAATTCCAAACTTAGTGTAATTCCAAAAGAAAATAAGAAACAAAAGATTTGCTGAACACAGTTCAAATTCGAATTTTGAGATGTTTGAGATTTTTTTGACGAATTAAAATAATGTGAAATTTAATTTATGAATCCTAACACGCACTAAATTAACAACGGGAAACGGGAAAAAGGCACAATAAAATAGACGATGATAAAATTAAATACTAAACACAATCCTACATTTAATCAGGCAAGAAATAAATCTCATGTTTGAACTTTGGACAAAAAGCCTAAAGACAATAACTCTACTACGTAACTTAAGCATGCAACTCTAAAAACCTCAATCAAACACAACAAAATAAACTTTAACACAATCAAGAACTTAAACTTGACTCCTTAAAAATTTAAACAATAAGTTAAAACACAATAAAAACTCAGATTTTAATTAAACTGGACTTAAAATAAATAGAACCCAACAAAATTTAAATCCTAAAGAAGATTTTTTTTAAGAGACCAAATCAAACTTTAACAATGAAAAACAACCCAACCAAAATTAACTCTAATAATGATACTAAAAAAGAAGAGAAAAAAATAAATAAATTGAATCTAGTAATAATAACCCAACAGAAATTTAAAGTTCAAAACTTTAATTAAAATTCAACTGAAAATTAACAATGATCAACCAACTATTTAAATGCAAGAAGGAAAAAAAAAAATTAGAGAACAAGAGAAGAAGGAAAAAGAGAGAGAGAAGATAGTAGTTGGCCGTGTTGAGGAGACACAACAACAACAAGGCAGAGTAGAGCCTCTCGGGTTCCTCCTTCAGCAGCAGCAGCACCAGTTACAGTAGACAGCAGTTGGAGGAGAGAAAGATTGAGAGAGGAGAGGGAGAGACAGAGAAAGAGACTAAGGGAAAGAGAGACTAAGGGAGACGAAAAGGAGAGAGAGAGAGAGAGAGAGAGAGAGAGAGAGAGGGGGGGGGGAGAGCGAGACCAAGAGGGAGACAGAGGAAGAGGCAGAGAAAAGAAAGAAAACGAGGGAACTGAGAGGGATGAGAATGAGATGGAGAGAAGCTTAAAAAAAAAAACTTTTAAAGCCCACTTAAGAAGCCCTATTCCCAACGCACACACTTCACAAACTGGGCCTCTCTTTTTTTCTTTTGCATGGCCGGGTCATGTCATGACTCGGCCCCTTTTTCTTCTTTTTTTTTTTTTCATTTTGGTTCCAACTACCTCATGTGCATGTGTCTTCATTTCAAAGTCCACACAGCCTATCTTCATTTGTTTTGCTCTAAAGCGTGGCAGACCTTACTTTTTGATTAAATTTCCAACAAGCCCCTCTCCATACTAGTGCATGGTTGACGTTAATTTCCAAAAGATTATTCTTTAAATATTTAGGAAAACCCCCGATGCTCATGGTCTTGTCTTCGATGCACATGACCTTGATTTGAACTCCAGCTTATGTACACGACTTTCCACGAACACGGCTCATTCACGTGAAATTTAATTTTGAATTTGACTTTCAAAATTATCTTGGAATAATAAAACACAAATGCTCATAAATTTTTTATAAAAATAAGATAATTATCTATAAATTATCCAATGAGCTCACGGATTAAAATAATGGACATAATCAGGCATTAAATTAAAATTATAATCGTCAATGCATGAATTTAAATGCCTAATTACGCATCTTTGAGGTGTAATCACACCCCCCAACAAACATTTTGTTAGTCTCTAGCAAATAACATGAATGAAATCTAGGGAGGTACCCACAAACACTAATTCCAATAAATAATGAATGCACATGCAACACAACCATACCATTTCACATACAAGAATATAACCAAATTACACACAAGTTCATCCATATATAATTCACACAACTCTGAAGTAAGTCATTCATGCAAGTTTCATCATTATATAACCATTAAGAATAGTATGCTCACATAGAATCAATCAGCAATTACAATTCAGAGTTAATGTAATCTTTAGAATTTTTAAGTCCTATCTCGTTTTGATTATGAAAAATACAAAGTATCGTACTTGTGCATTGAGTATGTGAGTAGGATTATGACTTTGCATGCATGGATGGTAAGGATTACATGGAAGCCATACGAACCACAAAGATCATGTTTTCATATATGGCATCTGAAGTAGCAAAAGAATGAAAACCTCTCTCTTTATGGTATTTGCATTTATTCTTTTGGGTCTGTAATAATGCATTTGCATGCATGATAGGGTTTAAATGCTCAAAGGGTCATAGATTGACCATAGGTAACCAAACTTGATTTCGGTCGACCGAATGAATTTTTGGGCTTAATTTAAAAGCTTAGGCCATAGATTGACTTTAGGTCCCTAAACATCATATGAAAAGTCCCCTATAACTCAGAAGTTATACTTATGTGAACAAGAGTGACTTTAAATGAAAATCAGGACCTAAAATGACCATTGAAAGTCGACTAAACCAGTCTAGTTATACTATACTGGATTGACCGAACCATTTTTTACTAAGGAGATTAAGCCTCAGTCGACCAAACTTGTACAGTATAAATGATACAGTCGACCGCACTGTACGAAAGTCAACATTTTGACTTCGTACGGTTGGCTGTCCAGTTTTGAACACAGTGTCCTCGGACGATCTAATCGCCACATGCCTGACACCCCGTACACTCGGTTGACCATATTTGTAGTTCTTTTTGGCCACGATTGACCGAACTATTTGAGTAGTAGACCGAACTCTTTGTTGGTCGACCGAACCTCGAACGGGTCAAAATCGCTCGAATACGGTTGACCATATTCTCAATTGAAAAACACCATGGTCGACTGAAGCTCCTAAAATTGTCGACCAAACCCTCACTACGGTCGACCGAAACTCTTGGGTTGCTCAATTTTTACTGAGGTTAAACAGGGGTTATTTTTTATTAACCATACTTAACCTTTTTCAAAAATACCGAATGAGTCCTGAACGGTTATATTTTTTGGAGTATTTATAAATACTCCCTTATTTGGTTTGATTAGCACTGAATATAAAGCATCATTAGCAAAAAAATCCTCTGAATTTACAAATACTCATTTTTCATATACAAACCTAAAAATCCCACCCCTGTACATTCATCTTGCTAAATCTCTTTGTTAGAGTTTCTTGAAATCATTCATAAGCTTACACTCTCACTTACTTTGATTGAGATTGATTTTATTGAGAGTAAGCTTGAGTTTTCCCTTGTGATTTTATTCATAAGTCTTCTTTGGGAAAACTCTCTAGGGCTTGCAAGTCTTGCATTTGTGTTGCAAGATTCAAGAGCTTGTATTGTGCTTTGGTGAAAAAAACATTTTTGACAAGCTAAAATCCAAATATCTCTAGTACTTATTTGAAAAATTACTTTTGAGATATTTGCTTGTGTTTTTCAGATTTTGAGTTTACAACTTGTGATTGGTATATACTTACATATCTTGGCTCAATGGTTTATTCACAAACTCTCTCACATACTAATTTCTATATTGACATTATCTTGAGAGTAGACATTTAATCTTCATTGAGCTTATAAATCCTATCATATTGAAGTGCATTGATTTTATTGGTACATATATGCTTATTGGAGATGTAGTAACCCGATTAAAATAAATAAATAAATAAATAAAGAGATATTTTGGAGAAGATATTTTGAGATATTTATATATAAATATCTTGGAGGAGATATTTATTTTAATTACTAAAAGGCTAAGTTAGGTTTTTCTTTATAAACTCTGATTCTCTCTCTCTCTCTCTCTCTCTCTCTCTCTCTCTCTCTCTCTCTCTCTCTCTCTCTCTCTCTCTCTCTCTCTCTAAGATTTTCGAGCCGTGTTTTACTAGAATCGACGATCCGATGTCACTATGTGGATCAGGGAAGTAATCTCTATAGGTTCTGCGAATCAAAATTTCATTTCGGAGATTTCCGAGTTTTTCTCAAAAATCGAGGTAAGGGTCGATTTTTGCTTTTGGTTTGGTATATTTGTAGTATAAGAGATTATATTGAAGTGTTGTTCTTCGAGTATTAGGTTTTGGGGTTTTTGTACCGCTGTTTTGAACCTTTTAGGTTTGGGATTTGAAAAGCTAGGGCCTGAGTTCCGAGTCGTTTTGGACTCCGATTCACATGCAAGTAAGGGGGTTATGTTAATACAATGATTTATACGACATGAATCGATTGAAATGTTGAAATAACTTTTAGATATCGAGTTACGGCGGTTTTAGGATTTTCGGGTTTCGATTCAGTAAATCGGCTTTATTTTCAAAACCAACTGGTCAAATTCAAATGTTATATTTTTAGAATATTGTACTTGCCATTCTGGACCTTTTCACCGATTGGAAATGTTGTTTTCATTGTTTAAAACCCGTATTGTGATATTAATTGTTTATATTTACTTTCAGGTTATTTTCGAATGTGGAAAACTGTGTGGTAGGTATTGATGTTGTGAAATACTGGAACTATTGTGAAAATGCAGGAAGTTTATTTGACGGTTACGGGCCAGATTTCACGTAATGATGCATTTTGTGAAATGTTTTCAAAAGAGTGTTTAAATTGCTTAAATTGCACGATGTGCTTTAGGAACCCTGGGGACTGATAGTGTAGGCACAAATCCATTGCCAGTAAGGGCACCATACATTTGATATATATAAACCCAGGCTGTATTGAGATAGTAGGGGCGGTCTTAGTGTGAGTTTGCCTCTTGATCGTGTACCTAGGCTGTATTGAGACAGTAGGGGCAATCAACCCTGATTATGGGGATTTATACATGGTATAGAGTTTGGCGGCGAGTCCTATCCTGCATATCTATACATTCATGTAATTGTTGTTATATACTATGGGGTTGTTCATATGATGAAAATGGGCTATGTATTTTACAATTATGGAAATGATGATTATATATGTTTATGTTTCTATTAAACACTTAAAGCATGTTGGCCACACACTGTTATTAGCTTAATCGTCCTTTACTGAGAGATGTCTCACCTTATCATACAAACTATCTTTTCAGATCCTTATCGAGGTTAAGATTAGCAAGGACTGGGGAGGGTTGCGATCTATTTTTGAGTGAGCATCTTCAAAAGCTCGATTTTGTAGCTTATGTTATAGGTTTTCAGAATTTGTAAAATGTTGTAAGACTCAAGGATGTGTCAAGTATCATACAGTATTGTATATGGATGTTGGAATAGCTGTATGTATCTATCAGGCAGTTAGAACTCTCGTAATAGTTTGATGGATGTTTATGTTTTTCGCTACATATGTATCTGTTAAGAAGTATATCAGGTACACAGACGTCACTACAGTAACACCTGGGCCGTAAGTTGGGACTAGGGTGTTATAGGAGAAGCACGTATATTGTACATGAAAATTTATATTTGATTATCTATTGTATTCAAGGCATAGCCTGAGGGGGCGTTAATTTAGCCCGTTAAGGATTTGTTGTAAAGGTTGAGGTCAACCCTGGGAATTTGACCTGGTGTTGTATTCGGTACTGCTCCACCCGTTAAGTGAGCAATAATGGTAATCCTCGGGCTTGTGAGCTGAGACAAGGACGTAGGCAGTATTGGTCAAACGTCGATAACATTTCTTGTGTCTACTTTTAATTTCTGCATTTTAAATTTCAGCACTTGAATGTTTGTGTTTAATTGTTTAAATATTTGATTGGATTTATGATTATATAGAAGACCCTAGGTTTGTGCAATACTATTTAAGGAATCTAAATTGACTCAGGAGAAAGTTTAAATTTCCAATTCACCCCTCTCTTGAGAATACACCAACTCCAATATAATCGTATATATTTGAGTATAAACAGGAGAAATATTGAGGTATGTGTAATGTGTATCACTCGTTACACCCAGGATACCAGTGGACACTTATAGAATTGTTGTTTTGACTCGGCCTAACTGGTATATCCTAAAGAACACTCAAAAAAGGATGAGTTCACTCGTCATATGTGAGGAGTGTCATGATCAAACATCCCACATATTGCAAGGTACAACGCTAAATATACGGAATGGGCTAATCTGAAAAGGATCTAGCCTATTTGTGAGGTGTCGGGTCTTTCACCCTAGCATCATCTCACCTACTCGCCATATCCAACGAAGACCACCCTAGATTAACTTATTCACAAACCAGACGTGAATACATCTGAGACATTAGATGATTGAAGAGTCTTCATATATGGAGAACATGTGTTGCATCTCTGACTTTTTGTTATATTTGTGTGGAGCAGGTATTAACCTTTCACTTCCTTCATGTGCATTTCTATTTTTACTTTTTCTTTCTTCTACTCATTCTTCAATTTCTGTCTTTTCATGGTCAATTAGGACAATCATAACACTTATTTTGTTGTCTTCATACCACCTATGTGATTTAAGTTCGAATAGTAGTCCATGAACTAAGTCTATTTCTAGGGGTGGCTCAGCCCTTACATCTTGAGTAGGCTTCAAGACTTTGGTTTCTATCTCCCTTACTAGATGTCACCTCTAGGCTAGTAAGTCAAAAACCAAGACTAGTGTGCAAAGAATTGTCGAGAAGAAAAGAAAACTGAGTTTCATGAACATTGATTTGATGTTAATACTCAAAAGAATGATAAATAGCTCAAGAATACCTCACAAGGTGTCATAGTCGCCACAGTTGTTCTCTCAGTGCTCGCAAGGAACCCTAAGTGCAACGAATCACGTGAATGTGTATAGTCAACCTTATGAGATACCATGTAAATACAAGAGTTTATATAGCCAGATTAACAAGAATGAACTACCGGTTAATCTTCATGAAATTACAAAGCCATATAAAGAGAAACTACACATAAATACCTCGATTGTGTAACTCATAGGTTATATGCAAGTATGTGAAAGCTATAAGTCAATGTTAATCATGACATAATCATCGATCTTCAATAATTTTTTTTAATAATAAAAACTCAGCAAGTGGAAGGCACAGTGTCACTGCAAATTCTCAGCCCTCAATTAAAGTGGAACATTGTCCTCAATGTGAAGGCATAGGGGAAAAAGAAAAACTGTGCATAGGGGAAACAAGTTAATAGAAAAAACACAGAAAATCACTACCAACTTATGCAACAGAAAAAGAAAATAAAATTGCAAATAAAGAAATAAATAAAACAAAAAAAAAAAAGTAGTAAGCGAGAAAGGTCAGAAAACTCCCCTAAGGCCTTGTAGAAGTAAGACCTTTTTCATTTGGATCAAAGGTAGTCATGAAAGGCTTGAGCTGTTGTCCATTGACCGTGAAGCCATTACCATTCTTTGGATCCACAATGTCTACTGCGTCGTGAGGGTGAACGTGTTTAACGATGTATGGGCCACCCCATCGGGACTTTAGCTTCCTAGGAAATAGATGTAATATGGAGTCGTAGAGAAGAACTTTCTGATTCAGGAAAAGATGTTTATCTATGATTTTTCTGTCATGTAGAAGCTTCATTCGTTCCTTCTCTAAGCGAGCATTGTCATAGGCTTCCCTCCTGGATTCTTCAAGCTCACATAACTGCAACTCTCTCAAACCTTTGGCATCATCAAGTGAAAAAGTAATCTGTTTAATAACCCATAATGCACGATGTTGAATCTCAACAGGTAAATGACATGCCTTACCATAAACTAACCTATAGGGAGACATCCCTAAATTTGTCTTGAAAGTAGTTTGGTAGGCCCATAGTGCATCAACCAGCTTTTATAACCAATCTTTTCAATTAGGACAAACCATTTTCTCAAGTACGATCTTGATCTCTCTATTGGCTAGCTAAGCTTGACCATTAGTTTGAGGGTGGTATGGAGCAGAGATCTCATGGGTAACTCTATATTTTTACATTAGTTTTTCAAACAGTTGTTACAAAAGTGCAACTCGCCATCACTAATGATCACTTTGGGCATGCCAAAATGTGCAAATAACTCTTTGAGAAACCAGATGACGACCTTGTGGTCATTTGTCCTACAAGGTATAGCTTCCACCAATTTTGAAACATGATCCATGGCCACTAGAATATAAGAATTTCCAAAAGATTTTGGGAACGGTCCCATAAAGTCAATTCCCCAATAATAAAAAATCTCAAGAGTCAAAATGGGAGACATAGGCATCTCATTCTTTGCTGTGATTTACCATAGTTTCTGACAGGCCTCACAAGTTTTACAAAAAATTTCAACGTCTTTGAACATAGTAGGCCAGTAGGGTCCACTTTGATAAATTTTTAAAACAGTTTCTTTGCAGCAAAGTAGCCTCCACACGTTCCACTATGAGAAAAATACATCACAAAAGTGAATTCATCATCAGAAACACATCTACAAACCAACTAAGTAGAGCAGTATTTAAACAGATATGGGTTGTCAAAATAATAATGTTGTATCTCTGCAAGGAACTTACGCTTATCCTGAGTTAGCCAATGTTCTGGCATTTGGTCGGTGACAAGGTAGTTCACAATATCAAAAAATCACAGAGCGGGTGACACTACAAAAAAACGCTTATTAGGAAAATCATCATTTAAGGGAGAAAAAGATACAAACACATCACATAGCTACAAACGAGAGAGATTGTCAGCTACAACATTTTCAGCTCCCTTTTTATCTCGAATGGTGGTGTCAAATTCCTGAAGAAGTAGAATCCATCTGATTAACCTGGGTTTAGCATCCTTCTTTGCCAATAAATATTTCAAAGTATAATGATGAATAAAAATAATGACATGTGATCCAATGACATAAGAACTATATTTTCTAAAGCAAACACATCATCTAACAATTCCTTCTCAGTGGTGGTATAATTTTTCTGAGCATCATTTAAAGTACGACTCGCATCATAGATGACAGATGGCTTGTTATCAACTCTTTGACCCAGAATGGCACCAAGAGCGGAGTCACTAGCATCAGTCATGATTTCAAATGGCAAGTCGCATCAAGGAGGTTGCATAATGGGTGCAATAGTCAAATGTTTCTTTAGTGTTTCAAAAGCCCATTGACATTCATCAGTCCACAAAAATTTAGTCTCATTTTGCAATAAAGTACATAGTAGTTTAGCAATACTACTAAAGCCTTGAATGAAATGCCTATAGAAGCTGGTATGAACAAGCAAAAAATGAATATCCCTAACTGTCTTAGGGATAGGTAATTGGGAAATCAGCTCTACCTTGGTCCTGTCAACCTCTATACCACACTCAGAAACCAAACGACTAAGTACTAACTTATTATAAATTGACACTTCTCCTAATTCAAAAGCAAATTCTTTTCTTCACATCTTTTTAGAATAGCAGTCAAATTTTTCAGACAAATATCAAAAGACTTACCAAACACGGAAAAGTCATCCATGAAAACTTCACACATATTATTTAACATATCAGAGAAAATACCCATCATGCAGCACTGGAAAGTAGCAGGTGCATTGCATAAACCGAATGACATTCTGCGAAAGGCGAAAGTACCAAAGGGACAAGTGAAGGTAGTGTTCTCTTGATCCTCAGGTGCTACAACAATTTGATAATAACCATAAAATCCATCCAAGAAATAATTAAAGGAATTACCAGCTACTTTTTCGAGTATCTGATCTATGAAGGGTAATGGGAAGTGATTTTTTTGGCTAACCAAATTCAATTTAAGATAATCAATGCACATTCTCTAGCCCGTTACTTTAATAGATGGGATCAACTCTCCATTAGCATTTTCAATGACAGTAAAACCAGATTTTTTTGGAACTACCCATGTCAGGCTTACCCACTTGCTGTCGAAGATCGGATAGATGATGGTAGCAGCTAATCATTTCAGCACTTCTTTCTTTACCTTCTCCTTCATGGTTGGATTCAATCTCTAGTGCGCATCACGAACTGGTCTAGCATCTCCTTCCAAGAAGATTTTGTGAGTACAGATTGAAGGGTCGATACCCTTGATGTCTGTAATGGTCCATCCTATCGCTCCTCGATGCTTTCTTAGTACTTGTAATAACTCAGTTTCTTGTTTAAGAGTAAGGTGAGAAGAGATTACCACCGGGAATGTGCACTTTGCTAGACCCAAGAAAACATACTTTAGCTCTTCAAGTAATGGTTTCAGCTCAAGTGTCGGGACTTCTTCTTCTGATGACTTCATAGCTTCTAGTAGGTCAATATCTTTAAAAGTTGGCTTACACCAACTACTCATGTAACTCGCATCCAACAAGCAAAGGGAACCATCTATCTTTTTGAACGACCTCTAATTATGAAAATTCTCTAATTAAGGGAGTTTTTTCATCAAATACCTCAAGCTATTCAGAAGAATCATTTTCAAATGCACCATCAATATCAAGTACTAACAACAGCTCTAAAATATCAAAATCATCTATTACATCAACTGCATGTGCTTCTGCATCATCACACCCACTTGACAACTTGTAAGCATTGAACACATTCATCTCCAATGTCATATTTCCGAATGTGAGCTTAAGTACTCCGCTTCGACAATTAATCAAGGCATTAGAAGTAGCAAGGAATGGTTGCCTAAGAATAACAAGGGCCAGGTCTATGGTGGAGGTAGGCTGCTGCATGTCCAAAAGAACAAAGTCCACTAGGTAGTAAAATTTGTCAACTTGAACCAACATATCTTCAACAATGCCTTGTGGAACTTTTACTGATCTTTCTACCAACTGTAGCATTATGGATGTTTTCTTTAGCTCACCTAAACCCAACTGCTCATATATCGAAAATGGGAGCAAGTTCATACTATTACCCAAATCAAGTAAAGCTCTTATGATACGAGATTCACCAATCATGATAGAAATAGTGGGAGAACCAGGATCTCTGAGTTTTTGAGGAATCTGACATAATATCAATGCATTGACTTGCAGTCAAGAAAGCCTTCTTTTGTACATTCAATTTTCTTTTCACTGTGCATAGATCTTTTAGAAATTTTGCATATGCAGGAACTTGCTGTGTGACATCCGAAAGCGGAATATTAATCTTCACTTGCTTGAAGATTTCTTGAATCTCAGTGTGATACTTATTCTTCTGACCAGATGTCAACCTCTGAGGATAAGGTACCATAAGTTGATAATCCTTAATAGTCTCATCCTCCTTATTACTCGACTTCTTTGGATCTGAGCTTGCTTCATCTGATTTTTCTTTTGCCTCATCCGTCTCAGTCGCAACTTCAGGTGTTAAAGCAACTGTTTGTTGATCAATGGGTATTTCAAGATGGGAAACTTCTCTTCTGCTCCTCAAGGTAATGACGGCATTTTCTGACTCAAAAGAATCCCCTGAAACATTATGCATTGGTTGTTGTTGTTGTCGATACACCTAAGGATTAGGTTGAGGATGTGCTGGAAATTTTCCTTTTCTAAGGCATTCAATTGTATACTCATCTTATTAATAGTGCCTCGTAGCTCATTTATGGTTTAATTGTTATTCTGCATAAATTGTTGAAGAGTGTTCACTATCTATGCCACGCCATCATCAGAAGGTTTCTTTGATGGAATAGGAGCTAAATTAGGTTGGAATCTTGGAGGTGTGTAGCTCTAAGAGATCTGTTGCGGCTGATACTGCTATTGAGGAGCTACAACTGGATGATATAACAACTGCAGAGGTGGTGTATAAGATTGAGGAAGTTGCTGAAACTGTGAGGAAGATGGATCAGACTTATCATTCCTCTATGAGAAGTTCAAGTGATTCCTCCATCCCGGATTATAAGTGTTCGAGAATGGCTGATTTTGAGATTTGTTGACCCAATTTGCTGATTGCATTCAATTAGATCTACTCTCCTGCCATACTGGTAGAAACGAACAATCCTGAATTTTATGGTCAGGGGTCTCACAAATAGAACATAGCTCTACTGATTTCGCAGCTTTCACTTTCTCTCTTCCATAACCTCTAGTTTTTTAGACAAAGCAACAACAAAAGCACGTAGATTAGTCTCCTCTTTGACCTTGTATTTACCTCCACCACCAATTTCTTTGAGAGATTGTACTGCCATTGGTGCCCGATCATATTGTATGTTCCATTGTTGGGCACTTTCAACTAAGTAATCAAAGAATGATAAAGCCTCATCTAGTTCCTTGCTGAAGAACTCCCTGTCACATATAGTCTAGACTAATTGTTTACAATCAGGGGTAAGAGCGGTATAGAAATAGTTGACTAACCTCCAAGATTTGAATCCATGATGTGGACAGATATTCATCAGATCCTTAAACCTCTTCCAGCAAGCCTGGAAGGTCTCCTCACCTTTCTGCATGAATTGACTGATTTGCTCCTGTAGATACTGGGTTCTCTGAAAAGAAAAGAATTTGTGTAAAATCTCACGCTGCATTTCAGCACAACTATTAATAAAAGTGGTACGAACCAACTCAGAATTTGTCAAATGCTAATATGGACTCTCAGAATCCATCCCGTGAAATTGGGGTATCACACATAACATACCATGCTTAATTGTGAAGTTTGGTGCATCTTGTGGTAAAATAATGCAAGAAGGTGTAGAAGTGCATGTAAGCTGCAGAAAATCCTGAAGTGTACGTGGTGTAGGTGCAACCATAACTCCCTCAAAATTTTCTTCAAAAAGATCACTCAAATCAATTTCAGAATCACTCATGAAAGTAATGAGAGAACAATCCGATTATGTGCTCTGTGTATCACTACTGGTGCTAAGTGAAATTTTAGTCAGTCTATTCGAAAGATCTCTAACCCAAGGCATCAAATATCAATGCAAATAGTAGAAATTCACCAACACAGTAGCAAACAAGCATGATCAAATTTTTCAATTTTATTTTTTATTTTCTTTTTTTTAATTAAAAATAAAAAATATTTGGGAAAACAAAAATTTTGAAATTAAATCTGGCTCTTCCCGGCAACGCCGTTAAAAACTTGACTGACTCTAAAAATGAGCAGCTTGAAAGCTATCCCAAGTATAGGAATTTAGTAGTACAATAATTAGCCCAAGGGCCAGATTGTCTCTTCAGATACAATTTAATTCCAAACTTAGTGTAATTCCAAAAGAAAATAAGAAACAAAAGGTTTACTGAACACAGTTCAAATTTGGGTTTTGAGATGTTTGAGATTTTTTTTTTTTTTGACGAATTAAAACAACGTGAAATTTAATTTATGAATCCTAACACGCACTAAATTAACAATGAGAAATAGGAAAAGGCACAATGAAATAGATGATGACAAAATTAAATACCAAACACAATCTTACGTTTACTCAGTCCGGTAAGAAATAAATCTCACTTTTGAACTTCGGACAAAAAGCCTAAAGATGATAACTTTACTACGTAACTTAAGCATGCAACTCTAAAAACCTCAATCAAACACAAAAAAAAAAAAAAATTAACACAATCAAGAACTTAAAGTTGACTCCTTAAGAACTTAAACAATAAACTAAAACACAATAAAAACTCAGACTTTAATTAAACTGAACTTAAAATAAATAGAACCCAACAAAATTTAAATCCTAAAGAAGATTTTTTTAAGAGATCAAATCGAACTTTAACAATGAAAAACAACCCAACCAAAATTAACTCTAATAATGATCAACCAATAATAACCCAATAGAAATTTAAAGTTCAAAACTTTAATTAAAATTCAACTGAAAATTAACAATGATCAACCAACTATTTAAATGCAAGAAAGAAAAAAAAATTAGAGAACAAGAGAAGAAGGAAAGAGAGAGAGAGAGAGAGAGATATATATATATATATATATATATATAGAGAGAGAGAGAGAGAGAGAGAGAGAAGATAGCAGCTGGCCGTGTTGAGGAGACACAATAGCAACAAGGCAGAGCAGAGCCTCTCGGGTTCCTCCTTCAGCAGCAACACCACCAATTGCAGCAAACAACAACAGGAGGAGAGAAAGATTGAGAAAGCAGAGGGGGAGACAAAGAAAGAGACTGAAGGAAAGGAGAGGGAAAGAGAGACTAAGGGAGATGAAAAGGAAAGAAAAGGGAGAGAGAGAGGAAGATGAAATAGAGAGGGGGAGAGCGAGATGGAGAGGGAGATAGAGGAAGAGGCAGAGAAAAGAGAGAAAAGGAGAGAACTGAGAGGGATGAGAATGAGATGGAGAGAGGCTGAAAAACAAAACTTTTAAAGCCCCCTTAAGGAAGCCCTATTCCCAGCGCACACACTTCACAAATCGGGCCTCTCTCTTTTTTTCTTTTGCATGGCCGGGTCATGTCATGACTCGACCCTTTTTTATTTTATTTTTTTCATTTTGGCTTCAGCTACCTCACGTGCATGTGTCTTCATTTCAAAGCCCACACGGCCCATCTTCATTTGTTTAGCCCCAAAGCGTGGCAGGCCTTGCTTTTTTATTAAATTTCCACCAAGGCCCTTTCCATACTCGTGCATGGTTTGACTTTAATTTCCAAAAGATTATTCTTTAAATATCCAGGGAAACCCCGAATGCTCATGGTCTTGTCTTCGATGCACATGACATTGATTTGAACTCCAGCTTATGCACACAAATCTCCAAGAACACTGCTTATTCACATGAATTTTAATTTTGACTTTGACGTCCAAAAATTATCCTACAATAATAAAACACAAATGCTCGAAATTTTTTGACAAAAGTAAGATAATTATCTAAAAATTATCAAATGAGCTCACGGAATAAAATAATGGACATAATCAGGCATTTAATTAAAATTATAATCGTCAATGCATGAATTTAAATGTCTAATTACGCATCTTTGACGCGTAATCAATGCCCATTTATGTAAACACATACTTGTGTATGTTAATACGTACATAATATTTCCATAATTTTTGTGTTCTTGGATAAATGGATTGATCTTTTGGTTTCAATTGTTCATAATATTTACACCCGATTTGGAACTCAGAAAAATATTAGGAAAGGGTAAGGAAAATATTAAGAAATCCTCATTTTTATGTTTGGTTATCAAGGAAAATGAGTTTGAAAATAAAAATTATACCAAATTTATAAACAAATTTTGATTTTGCATATCACTAATATTAGTTTTTCCTAATTATTAGTCATATTAAAGTATAGTTTCATTTTTGATAATATTTAATAAAGAAGGGAAATATAAGGGAAAATGAGTTTCCTCTTTATTTATTTATTTATTTTGTTCTTTACCCTTGTAAAATCCTTGATCCAAATAGACCCTTAGTGTACAGGGTTAGGAGGAATTTTGAAAATTTTATTTAGGAAATAGCAAAACATCTTTGTTGGGCCAAGCATCAATTTTTTATTTCCAATCATATTTTTTTTTTATATGAAAATTATAATTATAGACCAAATGGATATGTATAGAATCACTGGGCATAGCAAGGAAAGGGAAAATTAACTCCCAAATAAGGATCTGCTAAGCAGACAATCAAAAAGCTTAACATGGTTGAGACTAACTAAAACTCAATACATTAAAACCCGGGTATCCCCAAGGGCAAAAGTTAAGATGACAAAACAAACAAACAAACAAACTCAATCAACCAAAGGGGAGCACTCCCCCCAAAGCAATTAGCAATCCAAACATTGCTAGAATACCTGCTACTCAAACATCAGAGCTTATACAACTAGATAGGGAAATTTATCATAAAAAATTCTATAAACGTGGGATTGGACATAATTTGTAAGAACCTGAACCGTGATATATGGGTTTAATTAATGAAGAGAGGGGTAAAAAGGTAATTAAACAGGCTTCGTCGACGAAGGCCTCATATTTCTCATCAATGAGGAGCAGGTGTTCGTCGATGAGGAGAAGCCGAGAGGTATTGTGAAGTACGACAAAATTTAGGGCTTGTCGACAAGGAGAAGCCGAGGGTTTCAGAAAACCAAAAATCCCAGGCTCGTCAACGAGGTTATGGTCTCATCGATGAGAAGACTATAGGGTCTCGTCGACGAGGATGTAATTTTTCGATGAGAACTGCTGAGTCAAGGGTACTATAAATATCCATTTTCATTACTTCTCAGCTAAGAAATCTCATTTTCTCTCTCTCTATCTCTCTAGAAACTTTTCCTACTCTCCATCTCTCTAGATTTCTTCGTCGTTCGTCTCGAGAATCATTAATTCGAAGTTACCACGAGGATCGTGGAAGGATTCTCTACAAATTTTGCGGATCGGAAACTCATTTTGGAGATTTTTGGGTTTTGGCATAAAATCAAGGTAAGGCTCGGTTTTCAATTCTGATCTAGTAGTTTTGTAGAGAACAATGTTGTAAGTGTTTTCTGTACTGGAATTGGTAAGTTTTGGAACTCGATTCATTGTTTAGGAGCCTTGGGGTTTGGGATTTGCCATTTAGGGGGAAAGGTAAGGGGAATTGTGTTTATATCAATTTTTTTTAAATCGGACTCAGTGGAACTGTGGTCCACAGTCTTGTGTGTGTTTTTACTACTCATTTGGGAGATCAAACAGGTAAAACTATGGGTTTTTCATGGTTACAGTTTTAGGAAAAAGGGGGCGACAGGCTGCATCCTTGGTTTTGTTGAAAACCATATGTATATGTTGATTTATACTGTGTTATAGGGATCGTCATGCCTTGACTTGTTTAAACTGTATGTGTTTGGAAAACCATGATTTTAGATTACCAAATGGGTATGGTTTGTTTGGTTATATGAGCATGCATGTTTATGTTGTGTTTGGTTGAAATACGAGTAGGAACGGGGTTCCGAATTTTTTCCAGGTACTTAGAGTGTTCAGCTCTATATTCGAGAGCGTATGAAATTGTTGGCCATGTTTGGCAAGAGTGTCTGGTGCTATATCCAATGGCATGAGCCTTACCGGTTGATCACCGAAGGATGTGGATCCACTTGTTTAGCACCGGTACAATGCTATGGGAGTGTGGGACTAGCCATGTGTCGGTGGCGCCGGGTTTCACGGGTTGGCTACGGGCCAACGCCGTATGTCGAAGGCCAGCTTTGGGCCGAAGGGTGTGACAACACCATGATTGCTTGATCGTGTGGGTGTGCGTGTATGCACTGTTGCAAAATTAGTACTAGAACTATATTTAACTGTATATGTGTTGCGTCATGATAACACTCAAATGCCACACATCGATATAACCTGTATTCTTCCTTACTGAGAGGTGTCTCATCCCTATTGTACATACATATTTTTCAGGTCCTTCGAGTAACAGGAACTAGTGTCCTTGTGTTGGGAGCGTAGTGGCTGGTGTACTATGGGTAGCGCTTAGGTGAGCGCTAGGACTTGTGTTTTGTGGGTTGCCGTTTTAAGATATGTTGGGCACCCAGTTGTACGTTGTATAATAGAGCCTTGTTTCTGCTCTGTGTAGACTCTGGTATGGTACCATGCTTGTTTAAAAAAACCTTATTTCCGCTACGTATTTTTGGATGTGTATAGGGTGCCTGGTAACCCCATGGGGTCAGACCCTCATTTATTGTACTGTATCTTGGATGATTTGTTTGATACAGGGACAGATTAGATTACATTTTCACCCCTGGATTCCATTTTCGGGTTCGGGGCACGACATAATTGATGAAGGTATTTGAAAAGATAAAAACTCCCTCAAACTTCCTCTTGTTCCTAGCATGCCAAAGGTTGTAAACCGTAATGGCAAGGCAGGCCTTCTTAGCAACAGCCTGAACTCCTACCCCCTGACCTCTTTAGGCATCCACTTGAGAGTTGATTTAATTGTAGTCATCGCTCTTGAAATGCCCAATTAACCCTTAACGAAACTTCACACACAGGAGTAAAACTTGTATTTGAAAAATAGATGGTTAATGGTTTCATTTTCTAAGTTGCAAAAAACCCAAGATTGGTCCCCACCATCCACCTAGAATTTGTCACAAGTCAGCAGCTTCCCTTTTGCACCAAGTCACAATATAAAGGAATGCTTTGGAAGGTAGTAATTCTTCCATACTGTTGCATGCCAAGGGACTTTGTTACCCTTGTCTCCCTAGAAGTGGTAGGTTTTAGAGCAGTTAAACTGCTCATCTTCAGCCCATTGTCTCACTTGCTTCTCAGCCCCATCTGAATTTCCACATTGCTGCATAATCTCATTTTTTATCTCAATTATTCTCTTGAAGAGGGGTGAATCTTCATTTCTTGCAGAAGCACCCCATAAGCTGCCCCTTTTCAAATAGACATGGCTAATCTAATTGGACCATAATGAGTCTTTTTTTTATATGAATGTTCCACATGGCCTTAGTAAGCATAGCTTTGTTCCAGATTTTTAAATCGAAAACCCCAAGACCCCCTTCATTCTTTGGAAGTCAAACCTCACTCCAAGCCACAAGAGGTTTTCTTCTCCCCCCCCCCCCCCAATAGGAAGGATCTACATAGCTTGACCACATAAGCCAACACAGTCTTTGGAATTGGAAAAATGGCAAGCCAAAAACAATCCACTCCCTAAACAATAGAGTTCAACAACTCCAGTTTACCAGCATAAGATAGGGAGTGCCCCGACCAGGAACCAATAAGTTCGGAGATCTTGCTAATCAGAGGAGAGTAATGCATTGTGTTTAGTCAAGTGGAAGCTAATGGGATACCCCAAGTACCTGAAAAGAAACTCCCCTTCTAAAAAACCTGTTAATTCTTTAATGGTCTCTAGATTTGACCCATTAACACCTGCAACAAACATGTTGAACTTGAGGATACTTGCTTTTAGCCTAGAGTGTCATGCCCAGATTTTTATACCATTTTTTATAATACAATAATAAATAATAATAATCAATCATTTATCAATATCTCTAATACCATATATCAACATGACCCGACCCAAAGTGGGGTATCGGGTAATCTGTCCAACACCTATAAAAATACCAAGCAGCGGAAACAAATATGTATACAATCCCAAACACAATACCAAAGTGCTAGCATTGTCAAAACACATCAGCAACTCTCTCTCTCTCCAAATCTAGACTTTAATACAATACTAGGAGTCCCAAAAATACTATTACTCACATGACAGATCTCACCAACACCTACCCTTTACACACAGCCAACCAGACTTGCCCTGGAGCTTTCTAGACTTGATTCCTGGTATTACCTGAAATGTTAAATTTATAGGAGTGAGGCACCTCTTCGTTAGACGAAATAAATTATTGACAGTGTGTGACAACATGAGTTTTGGTGTATCATAATACATTCATTTAAATAATTATATTAACTGAGAAAAACATACAGACATGTATCCATAATCACACACACACACACACACACATGTATATGTATAAAAGCATAACTTCATAAGCTTTTATTTTTCATATTCAAGTTGTAGCTTATGAGTATCCACCAGTATATAATACTATGCGTCTGTAACTCATGGTTGTTCATTATATATGTAACATACATTTATCGTGTCTTTAAAGAGGAACCATCCTGAGGATATTCATGTCACAACGTCATGTATTCACCCCACTTGACTAGGTTGTGCGGCCTGAAGGCGAGACCTAACCGTGGTTGGCCTACTAGGTTAGATCAAAATTGTACGCGTCTATAGTACGATTAGCCTACCCATTCCTTGTTTGGACCCCAGGTGGTAACTCTACTCTCCACAGGCCCAATCGACTGTCATTGCCACACTCTATCTAAGACATGCGATTGCACTAACACATATGTTGGCAACGGTACCGTGCTCCCTGCATATCGCTAGTCCATCAGGGTTCTCATTTCCACATTTTTGTACCATATTTCATCATGTCTGTATAATTCTCATCATATCTATATACATTTCATTTCACCACATATGTATAACACATAATTGTGTATATTTCATATCTGTATCAAACATATCTATATTCATTACATATCGTCATTTTTGTATAAAACATATATGTATGTCACATTTCATCATTTCTATGTAAAACATCTTTGTATATCTCATTTCATCATTTCTGTAAAACATATCTGTGTATCACATTTTATCATTTCTCAGTAAAACATATCTCTGTATAAATTTCATCAAGGAGAGAGGGAGAGGAGTTGAGAAGAGAGAAAGTAGAGAGAGAGAGAGAGAATCCGTAGGGGGGCCTTTGCAATTGCAATTCAAGTTTCTAAACTTTCAGGAACTTGATTTCATATATATATATATATATATATATATATATATATATATATATTGTGACACCCCAAAACCCGCCAAGTGGGGCCCGGGTGCCACGTGTTCCAATCACCTGTATCTGATACCATAATTAACATGCACACAGCGGAACATAAATAAATAACCTCAAATAAATACCAGAGTTCTACATAGCAACCCAAAAACAAACACTACAACATCCAGATATCTATATCCACAACCAGTATTTAAAACATAATCCCATACAAATATATCTATACATATATCAGTATCTCATAATAACCCCAAAAAGAAACCAGCAAAAACAGTCCCAGTCTAGGGCTTTAAACTCGATCTCTAGAAGAACCTGAAAAGTTGTTAATCCACTAAAGTGAGACATTTCTCAGTAAGGGTGGAATAAATTATAACAGTGTGTGACAAATGAGTTTTAATATTTATATATCAAAATAAACTGCTTCTCACATAATATCAATAACAACTGAAAAAATTTACCATTAATAACATTCTCGATATCTAATATCATACACACATTCAATATGCACAAGTACATAATTTTTATGCAGGCGAAAGTCCCTAAAGATAGGGAAGATTACCCGCTCATACAAGTAGCTTCACTATGCTCTGGTATTAAAAACTACCTACCAGAACACTCACCTTTATCAGTAAGCCCTCAGGTGAAGTATTACCTCGTCGCTAGTACACACATCTTTATTATTTTAAAGGCGAAGATTTCCAAGGATTGGGATGTCTACCCACCCATACAAGTAGCATACCTTTATACTGATACCAAGAAACTGTCTAGCAGAGCACTCGCCTTTCTCAACTAGTCCTCGGTGGTATGTTTACCTCGCAACATGCACACACATGCATTCACAACATGCTATACCATTATTTTTATGCTATAATTAAATTCACATGCGCACAACACATCCACACAGTAATCATGCATCTCATACTTCATCTTCCAATATCCTCAGTACTTGGTCCACAAAGAGCAACTGCATACATGTCAGTACGTGGCCCACACAGGGTACATAACATGGCCCACACAGGCACCATTATCCACACAGGATATAACGTGGCCCACACAAGCACCACTACCCACACAGGGTACATAACATGGCACACACAGGCACCATTATCCACACATGATATAACGTGGCCCACACAAGCACCACTACCCACACAAGATACATAACATGGCCCACACATGCACCATTATCCACATTGGATATAATGTGGCCCACACAGGCACCACTCCAGCTTTAGCAACACGTGGCCCACACAGGCACCACTATTCACCAGTATCCAATCCCCATAACCTACCCGTCATACATCAGTAGAACAAACTTCTCGACCTGTCAATGTCCTACCCTATATAAATGACAATATGACAAGCTCCTCGAGGATGTCCATATCAAACTCCTCCTGCATATATAGGTAATACTATTACAATGTTAGACAGTTGTTAATTGGCTAGTATATTAAAAGTAAAAAAAATTTAAATTAAAAACAGCTTTATAGGGTTTGGGAACTTACCAAAATGCACATGTAAAGAACCATGTGCTACTCTTAAGTCATCTACAGCCAGCAGCCAGCTGAATGCGGTCACTGGAGCATACTGTCGGCATATAATGCGACCTCCCTCATCCACGCAGTGCACCAATCATTTAGCGGGGTGATGTATCCTGGAGGAATGTTGATCTGAATCCATTGTTTTGTCCCATCTAGATGCTTCTTCAGCGACATATTCTTTGCTACACCACGGCCTGACTTGACCGTGGTTGTAGATGTTGAAAGTAGAGTTAATTTAAGAAAAACATTATAATCATACACGTCAATAACTATCATCAACAGTTGACATGTAAATAAATTAATCGTATCCATACCAACACTGCTCCTCACGGTCGGCAACTCACCTGCATATCAGTCGCATAAGTGGTATCCATGTCTGGCCAAGGTGCCGATGGCTCAGACAATGGTGTCGCCACATTAGGACCGATGGGGTCCGCCAGTCTGGAGGATCTCGGATCATCCTCATGTGATGTACTCGTGTGAGTGAAAGGATTTCTCCAACGTTGGCCTCCTGGTGCTATATCTGCAAATTAATAGACAAGTAAATATAAGAAGTACGAATATTAGATGGATCTATTTTTAAGTTATTTACACATGTCAGATACATAGTGACAAAAATAACATGCTTACCCCCCTATACGTCCTCAATATCGGTATCATCCTCACTTTCTAAAGTTTCTTCCTCTTCACTACAATACTCGACCCCTTTTTCATCTTCCCCATCAGTTTCCTCATCGTCGATGAAGTGAACGTCTACAAAAGGTTCAATTGTAATGTCAATAATCCCTACATGTTCTGCCGTGGCACCATCCCTATGCAATGGTATAGGATCGGCGCCTTCTTCGACAACATTTGCAATAGATTGCACTTATGCATGGAAAAATGGCTCATCTTCTTGGAATGCAGTATCACTGACACTCATCTCACTGTCTGCAACTTCTACAATAGCATACAAATTTCGGGGAGGAATCTTTTAGGCCACATGCCATTCTCCCTTCAATTTAGTGTCTTTAAGGTAAAACACTTGTTCTGCCTACGTCGCAAGCACAAAAGAGTCATTTTGATACCAGGTCTTGCTAAAATAGACACTGGTAAAGTAGGCATCAGTGTTTATCCAAGTCTTTTTATTGTTGATGTCCCACTAGGTACACTTGAACAGGTGGACGACTCTGTTTGCTCCATAGTTAAGCTCTATAATGTCATCCAGCACACCAAAGTAGTCAATTTCTTCATCTCCTTCAGTTCCTAGCACCGCAACCCCACAATTTTGGGTTCTTCTACGCAGTTCGAGGGACTTTGTATGAAATCGTAACCCATTGAAAATGCAACCGCTGTAGCAGTTAACTCGTTGATCAGGGCCACATGCCAATGCGTACAAATCTTTGCTTGCCATTGGTTCCTTATTGTAATACCTGACTTTCATCTATTAAATATATAGGAGTTTAGAAGAATAAATCATCAATAGTGAAAACATACATTGCTTCTCACTCGAGCAGTTTTTGTTACTTACACGACTCCCAAACCAATTGATAAATTCCTTCTTATGTCTTTCGTCAATATTCCGTTCATTTTGGGCCAGGAGTTCAGCTTTATGTTCACTATATGCAATAGTAGTACATGTTAATGTCAAGTAAGTATATAACTATGCATATGTAAATACAATGCAAAGTAAGGAGTTTGGAACCACGTACTCGATATATGGAACAGTTTCATCACAATTGTTAAGGATGTAAAAATGAGCCTTTTGTAGGTCGTCCATATCAATGAAATCGTAAACTCGTGCACCGAGAGGCCGAACATTTTCTCGAAATATAGAGCTCCTGGGTTCTTCATCTTCGGCATTAATAGCATGAACGTCTGCATTTCGCTCATCATGAGTGAACATTGTGTCAATATCATGTAGATACATTGAGTAAAATACAAGACATTCACTATCAATGTATGCCTCAATGATTAAACCTTTTCGGTCATGCCTTATTGCACACATACCCCTTCAAAGTGGACAAGAACCTGTGCATTTTACGTAGCATTATAGACTTGTAGACATAATAAAGAATAAATAAATAAAAACAAGGAAATCACGTGACCATTATATAGGGACTTTATACTTTACCTCTTAATAGGATACATCCAACGATATTGAACCGGTACTCCAATTATGGCCTCCCTTTGTAAATGGACAGCTAGGTGGACCATCACATCGGAGAATGCTAGCGGAAAAATTTTCTCCAGCTTGCATAGTATGATCACGATGTCATCCTCTAACTGTTCAAGTACGTTTACGCTCAATTTTCTTTTAGCACAACTGCCGAAAAAAGAATCTCAGTTCAATCAGCACCAAGCAAACATTTTCAGTCAAGTGTCCATGAAGGAAAATGGGTAGAACCCATTGTAGAAGGATGTGGCAGTCATGACTTTTCATTGCTAGCATCTTCCGTTCCTTTGTGTTTATGCATCAAGCTATGTTCGATGCATATCCATCTGGGAACATCACTGATTTCAACCATTCAAAGAATTTATTCTTCTCATCCTTCGAAAATGTGTAACAAGCTGATGGCATGAGAATTTTACCCCCATCAAGAAATAGGTGCAGCTCAGGCCGTATTCCCATATCTTCCATATCTTAACGAGCATTTGCGGTGTCATTTGTCTTCCCATTTATATCAAGCAATATACCAATGACATTCTCACAAATGTTCTTTTCGAAGTGCATGACATCCAAGTTGTGGCATAGTAGAAGATATTTTCAGTATGGCAACTCGAAGAAGATGCTTCTCTTTGTCCAATTCAACTCCCACTCAGCGCGTTTTCTTTATCTACTGGTCGATCGTTTCCCAAATTTTACATCTCCGATCAACCTTAGCTGGTTTAATATCTCTTCCCCACTTAGTCGCTTTGGCGGCGACCTTCATTCACGTTTTCCATTGAAGCTTCTAACGCCGCAAGTCCTCTAAGGATGTCCAATTCGTAGAAAATAGCGATGACACATAAAGCATAACTTGTGGCCATGCTTCAAGGATAAGGACCCAACATCCTTATTACATACTAGGCATGCTAAGTAACCTTTTGTGCTCCAACCTGACAGGTTGCCGAAATCATTAATTGTCCACAAGACTGTAGCATGCATTCAAAATGTTGTTCCGGTTCCACATCAAATGTCTCCACTCCTTTTTCTCATAATTGTTTCAATTCATCAATTAAAGGACAGAGGTAAACATCAATATCATTACCAGGTGCTCTCGGTCCGGGAATGAGTAGAGACATATAAATGAAAGGTTCTTCCATACATCGCCATGGTGGTATATTGAATGGGATCATCATAACTATCCACATGCTATATGGGTTGGTCATGTTACCGAAAGGATTGAACCCATCTGAAACAAGGCCAAGTCTGATGTTGCGAGGATCACTAGCGAATCACATATGCATTTTATCAAAATCGGCCCAAGCTTCGGAGTCTGCTGGATGGCTAAGGGTGTTTCCATCTTGATGACATTTCTCTTGATGTCATCTCATATCTGTAGTAGTCTTTTTGCACATATACAATCGTTACAACCGCGGGATTAATGGACAATATCGCAAAACTTCTTTGGGGATCTTTTTACCCTTCTTCTGATTAGTTATATAACTCGTTTCACCACATTCTGGGCACTCATTCGCATTTTCATGTTCACCATAAAAGAGTGCACAATCATACCTACACACATGTATTAGAGTGTAACCGAGACCCAATTCATGCATGTATGTCTTCGCCTCATAAAAATACTTGGGAAATGTTTCACCATCAGGCAGTGCTGCCTCAATGAGGCTTAAATGCATGTTGAATGTGCTCTGAGATAACCCATGCATTGTCCTTGCATTAAGCAACTTTATCAGAAACTCTAATTTTGAGAAATTTTTACAATTTGGATATAAAGGCATCCGTGCATCCCTCATGAGATTAGCAAATGGTTTACCGAGTCAATTCAACGTACTAGCATCACAAGGTCCGGTACCTGCTGAAGTAGGTTTATCACCAGTACACGACACAGGCACATTGCCCGTGTCCATTGCAATCCCCCTTTGCAAGTCACCTAACATTTCAATTACCTCTTTCGAACAGGTATCACCACCTACTATATTTGCCCCATCATCTTCATCGTTATCATCATTGCTCTGAACTGCGTAATCTTCACTGTGGAACACCCATGTTCTGTACCTTTTCCCCATTCCAAAGTCTAAAAAAGGTGAATGGACCAAATCAATGTGTTTGAATGTTATGTTCTGGCATTTCTTGCAAGGACACCTTATTCTACTGGCTTTGTCCACACGAGGACACGCGAACTCTATGAAATCATGTACCCCTTTCACGTATTCTAGAAAAAACCTACCCCAAGCATTCATCCAACTCTTATCCATGTTCATTAATTACCCTATAACATGTTCAAGTAAATGGTGTTCATTACATTCTCATAATGTTTATCATGCATGCATCGTGAATCCTATAATCAACCATCATACTCTAAAGGGTACAGATCCTATCCCATTCAGGAATGTTGCATCTACATTGCGATCAATCACTCAAATTCTTTCGTCGTAGTCATTATAAATTTCGGCAGCATCTCCCCAAGGCTCTCCAAGTACACGAGATGGGGGAAGTGGAAATTTTTCTAGTTTTCCATCACTAACAATTGTCACGACATTCCACTATGCACCCAGAGAACATAAGTAGAGACGCGCTCCAAATATATAATGACAATTGACAAAGCATGAACGATGACAATAATGTAAATACAACTTCTTGAACTGTCCACATTGGACAATCCAAGAATGGTTGAAATACAAACATTACTAATCGTAAGTGAAACAAATAATTAACATGTTCAAGTGGTTATTAGTCAACATAGTATGACTAATAATCAATTGAAATATAACAATTGATTTGCCTTACATGTACGATTAGGTATGAATGTATAGTAACCGTTCTTGGACGGGTTTAAACTTCAATGAATATACGAAATTGCAGTAATTAATTTGGCATTTTACTTCATATGACATTTACTTCTTGACCTTTCACTGTATACTTAGGATTGTTGTTCTTAGCCAAATCTTTTTTATTTTCAATTATAAGCCTAAGATCGTCTCTTTTCTTACGAATTTCAACATGTGAGAGGCGCGATTTAGAATAACTTTAAGTTTTAACTGATCATGCATACATTTCTTTGTACATAGTTTTATTATGGACAAACTTTAACAAAAATTCGGCAGCATGCCGTCTTTAAATTGAACATATCCCAAAATATTCCTAGACTAAAACTTGATAGATTCAAGCAAACAAATCACAATAATACGCATCACGCAGATACCAGTCAGTTTGAGCATGTGAGAACCTAAATCCGCTACCAGCATGCAATTCACAATGTACTGCATCAACCATGCGGTTGGCGTTTAACACAAGCATGTATTTCAGTATTTCAATTTACAATGGAGATTAAATTAAATGAAAGAGGTGATCAATAGGAATTCAATGGTTCCCCTTGTGCACAAAGTGAAGGCATCATGATTCATGTCATTGTGTCATAATTCCTTTTCTAAACACTCTTTAATATTGGAGAATGCTATCTAGTCTTAACCACTAATGGAGTAAACGGCAGCTTCCGAAGTCACTCAGAATGAGTTTTGGGGTATGAATTTTTTTTATAAGATTGAGAGAGTGAGTGAGAAAGGGAAGCACATTACGAACACAATTCTCTAAACTGGTTAAGAACAAATTTTGAAAATTCTGGAAATTTCCAGGGAGAGAGAGAGAGAGAGAGAGAGAGAGAGAGAGAGAGAGAGAGAGAGAGAGAGAGAGAGAGAGAGAGAGAGAGAGAGAGTATGTGTGTGGAAGGGGATGAAAGTGAGGGAGTTTCTCGGTATATCAATTGCAATGAATTTAGGGTTTTTTTTTCCTTCTAGACATTTATGGTCTCTTCGAGTCTCAAAAAAGGATGGTGGAAAGGAAACAAGCGGGCCTGAAAAAAATCGAGAAAGGATATTTTGCAATTTAAACAGTTTCTTTTCCTACCTAACTCGAATGGATATCCGAATTCATCTATGTGCCGCTCGGTTATGATGCCATATAATATCTACATACTTGATAGGGATTATATGATTTTTCAACTAAACAAATTCAAAGAAATTTTTAATTATGTCTCGCACTGTGATACTGTTTATGGCATTTTTCGTTTTTATTGCATTAATTTTACGGCAAAAAAAAAAACTAGATTCTTTATTTTATCCGGCTTTAAAAAAATAATTTTTAAGTTGATTCATTTTGGTGAATGGTGCAGCTTGTATGCCTAAGATCAAGGCTAGGAGAACTGTTAATATTGAAGGCTTATGTGATTTTAGCAAAGCAGATGACCAATTGCCAAAGGTATTTTTCATTTGTCTCATACAATAGTCGGTATTAAACAGTTAATGTTTGAAAGACTAATGGCCTGAATTTTGGTCCCTTCTTTTCTATCAGTCATTTGAATCATCAAGTTCAACGGCTAATAATAGTCCCTCCAAAACCAAGCCTCAAACCAAGCCCACAAAACTGAAATAGTGGAACAAGGAAAGAGCACTGGCAAGAAGAAAATAGAAAATAGTGCGAATGTGGTACAATATATATATGAGCTGCTCGATTTTTGTTACTATTTTTTTTTCTTTTTTGCTATGGCTCCTTATAATATGAGAATCTTCCAGGTCTCTGCTGAGGAAGATAAGAAGGATGTCTGCACTCGGGAAAATGGAAGGTTTGTTCCTTTTCTCACAATAAAATTAGGTAAAAATAATAATTAGAACTTGACCTAGAAAAAAAAAGAGAACTGAAACTTATAAAAAAAAAAACTCAAGAAAAAAAATATAGAATAGTAGATTAAATTAAAAAATCATACTTGACTGTTAGCTAGGTTGCAGCAGGGGTTGGGAGGTAGAAGTGGGTAGTGGCGGTGGCTGCTGCGGCTGCAGCGGCTTCAGGGAGGCTGCGACGGCTACTATGGCTGCGGCAGCTCTGGCGAGGCTGCGGCGACTCCCGCTGCAGCTGCGGCTTCAAGGGCAGGGAGATGAGCACACTAGAGGGAAGAAGGAAGGTGTAGGTGGTGAAGAAGGAAGGAGGGAAAGGAGGAAAGAAAGGAGGGGGATCGGGGAGGGACGAGCACAACAGAGCGAGGCAGGAGAATTTCAGGAAAGGATGGAAGAGAAGGAAGAAGATTGGGACAAAAGTTATAAAAGAAGTATTAGTGACGAATCTAAATTTCACTAATAATGGACTAATAGTGACGAATTTGGAAATTCGTCACTAATACTCTGAACTAATTTCTTTTTATTTTTTTAAATAAACAAAACATTAGTGATGGTTCCCAAATTCGTCACTAATAAAGGGCTAATAGTGACGAATTTCAAGATTCGTCACTAATATTCTGAAATAATTTTTATTTTATTTTTTTAAATAAACGAAGCATTAGTAACGATTCTCAAATTCGTCACTAATAAAGGGCTAATAGTGATGAAGTTCAGGATTCGTTACTAATACTCTGAACTAAATTTTTTTTATTTTTTGTAAATAAAGGAAGCATTAGTGACGGTTCCCAAATTCATCACTAATAGTCATTATTAGTTACAAATATGAAGATTCGTCACTAATATTCTGAACTAATTTTTTTTATATATATTTTTAAATAAACGAAGCATTAGTGACGGCTCCCAAATTCGTCACTAATAATGAGCTAATAGTGACGAATCGTAAAATTCGGCACTAATACTCTAAACTAAATTTTTTATTTTTTGTAAATAAAGGAAGCATTAGTGACGGTTCCCAAATTCGTCACTAATAATGGACTATTAGTATTGAATCTTCATATTCGTCACTAATACTCTCAACTAAATTTTTTTTTATTTTTTAAAATAAATGAATCATTAGTGACGGTCCCAAATCCGTCACAAATAATGGGCTAATAGTGACAAATTTTAGGATTCGTCACCAACACTTTTTGTATTTTTTTGTAAATAATAGTAGTGACGGTTATTTAACCATCACTAATAACTTCCTTTTAGTGACAGATAATTTGTCACTAATACCGCGCAAAACCTCGCTAATATTTTTGCAGGAAAAATTTTGCAGAAAAAATATTTTCTTGCTATATTTTCGGATTTTTAATGACGAAACTATTAGTGACGGTTTCATATCTGTCACTAATAGTGTCGTATTAGTGACGGTTGCTGAAATCGTCACTAATATCCTACTTTTAGTGACGAAATTTTATTCGTCACTAAAAACCAATTTTTTTGTAGTGAAGTTTGAAGTAGGGTTTTTGGAATTTAGGGTCCGGGTGAGTGCCGTGGGTGTAATTTTGGGACCCTGCAGACATAACTCAGAAAACCAAGTGAGGGTGTTAAATATTAGTTTAAATGTTAATTTGAAGTATATGGAGCATAGGGAAGGTTATATAGGTATATTATTTTGGAAAATGAGTTAATTAATCTAAGAAAACGTGAATTGCATAATTTGAGTTTTTGGTGCCAAGGGTGTAGGATTTGAGTTTTAACGAGATTCTCAGTAAGTCAGGTAAGGGGAATAAATTATAGCAGTGTTTTTAAAGCTACTGTTTGAATTGATATGTGAAAATGAGCATATGATATTTTGTCTAGAAATTATTATGATATAAATATCAGATAAATTGTGTGGCATTTGAGTAATATTAAATTGTGATATTTTGGAATATGAAATATGATTATAGAAATATTGTCTATAATTAATGGGGAAATATGAGAATATGATTTGAATTATTGAAAAGTGTGGAAATTCACAAAATTGGTTATATATATTATTATGAGAATGAAAAGTGTATATTGAGATGGGGAATTCTGAAATTATGAATATTGGAAATGTGAAAATTGTATTAAGAATTCTACAAGGTAAATACTGAAATGTGAAAATGGGAAATATGAATATTGTAATGTAAATGTTACAATATGAATAGTTGAAGCATGAATATTGAAATGAGTATACTGAAATGTAAATATGGCATTGTGAATATTGAGTTAAGAATGAGAAAACGAGAATATTGCAACGTGAATACAGCAATATGGAAATTGAAATGTGATTGATGAAATGTCAATACCGTATAATGATTACAGGTATATGGTAATGATAACCCTAATGGATAGTTATGGAAACCCTAATGATGGGTTGTGATATTGAGCACGGTACCGTCGCTAGTGGTGTAGTGCAACCACACAAACTCTTAAAGCGTGTGGTGTGATAGTCGACTGAACTGTTTAGTAGAGTTGTTGTGCCCCCTGAATCCGGATCAGGGCTATAGGTCAGCCAGTCATACTATAGACGCGAGATATGTGATATGATATTTTGATCTAACCGGGTCAGCCAACCGTGGTTAGATCCAGCCTTTGGGCCGCACAAGCTTGACCATGGGAGCTTGAGGAACAGATTAAACAGAGATACCCGCAGTTGTTCCAAGAGGTATAGAGGTACTCAGGTAAAGTATAATAGTTAGATAGGTTTCTTTTGCAAGTACATGTATTGATTTTAGTTAATAGAAGGTTTTGGTTTTATATATGTAATTTTCCCAGGACGTAAATGTAACCACGGTATTCCTTCGTCATAAGCGAGGGCAGGAAATAAAATAAGTAGACCTTTTTTTTTCTTCTACGGAATGATGAAATGTATAGATGGGGATACAGATAATAAATTTTGAGGACGAAATTTTATAAGGAGGGGAGGATGTAACGACCCGGAAAATACTGACATTTAAATATTGAAGAGAGAGGAAAATGGAACAGGAACATAAAGAGGCAGTAGACTTCGTCGACAACATCGCATTTTGGGGATAATAATAATAAATTTCAAGGAATTGCCAGGGCTTCGTAGACGAGTACATAAGGAATTTCGTCAACGAAGATGGGGCTTTGTCGACGAGCACATAAGAAAATTCGTCAACGAATACAGGGCCTCGTCTATGAGAAAATACCGAGAGAGCGTCTGGGGCAATCTGAATTTCATCGAGGAATACAGGGCTTCATCGACGAATTTACTAAGGGACTCGTCAATGAGGTAACGCGTCTCGTCGTCGAATATGGCAGTATAAATATTTGAAAATCGAGATTTTTATCCATTTACCAGTGCATCTCTCTCTCTCCTCACTCTCTCTCTCTCTCTCTACGTCTCCCTCTCCCTTCTCTCTTTGATTCCAGCCCCACCAGTTGCCGAATCGATGATCCAAAGTTACCACGACGCTCTTGAAAGAATTCTCTACAAGTCTGCCAGAGCGGATCGTCGAGAAAACGAAGTTGGATTTCATCCCAAATTCAAGGTAAGGTCTTTTATTCAGTTTTTGACTTCCTAGCAGTTATAGGAAATGATGTAGGTTAAGAAATACTGATGTTTTGTTAGGAGTATTGTGTTTTCAGGATGTTGAGTTAGGAACCCTGCGGGTATAGAGCCAAAATTTTGTAGGGGCTTTTCAAAGTTAAGGTAAGGAAAATATGCTATGTTAAGAGTTTTCATAATGCTATTAGAGATTTCATCGACA
Organism: Malania oleifera; assembly: GCF_029873635.1. Taxonomy (NCBI): domain Eukaryota; kingdom Viridiplantae; phylum Streptophyta; class Magnoliopsida; order Santalales; family Ximeniaceae; genus Malania; species Malania oleifera. The sequence goes on from NC_080418.1 coordinate 139,788,140, forward strand.
CATGTTTATACCAGTTTATTATACAGTATTTACAGATTATGAGTTTAAATACTTGTGTGGCCTAAGTAGACTTTTATGTGACAATGCAATTTATATAGCTTTTATAATATATATATATATATCATACTATATTGAATGCATGAAAGTAGACAACATATACAGTTTACATAGTTTTTCCTAGTGTATGGAGTTATACTAAATATGCAGCTATAGATATTTATTCACAGAAAATTATACAGAGAATTATACATGCATTCACAGCTTTTATACGAATAGTTTCATGAAATAGAGATATATATATATATATATATATATATATATATATATATATATACACATATACATGTATACAGTATTATTCGAAACAGTATTTATATCACAGCTTTATACAGAACAGTAAATACAGATGTAGACACCCCATTTTTACCCAGGCCCAATATATGTATTATTATTATTATTATTATTAGTATTATTATTATTATTTATTCTTATTATTATTATTATTATTAATCTTCACTAATCTTGTTATTTTTATTATTATTATTATTATTATTATTATTATTATTATTATTATTATTATTATTATTATTATTATCTGTATTATTATTATTATTAGTATTACTAATAGTACTTTATTATTATTATTATTATTATTATTTTCATTATTATTTTTTTTATTATTTTTATTACCATTAGTATTTTTATTACTATTATTACTATTATCTTATTTATTATTATTATTTTTCATTAGTATTATTATTATTACTTTTGTTTTTATTTCTATTTATATTGTTTATTATTATTATTATTTATTATTATTTTCATTATTATTGACATTATTTTTAATTATTATTATTATTAGTATGTTTACCTTTATTATTACCATTATTATTATTATTTTATTTATTTATCTTTGTTATTACTATTATTATTATTATTATTATTTATTTCGGTTATTATTATTATTATTATTATTATTATTATTATTATTATTATTATTATTATTATTTTGTTGTCACTATTATTTTTAGTATCTTTATTATTATTACTACTATTATTTATTTATCTTGTTATTATTATTACTATTATTATTATTATTATTATTATTATTTTCTGTATTATTATTATTATTATTAGTTATTTTTGTCACTACTATTATATATATTATTACCATAAAATATGAAGGGAATAAAAATGAAAAGGAAAGGAGAAGAAGGAATTTTTAGCGTTGAGATTTTATAAAAGGGGGGGACGCACAGCGCAGTAGAAAAAAAAAACAGAGCCGGGCGCACAGCCAAAAAGAGAGCCAAAAAAAAAAAAGAAGGGGTCATCTTCTTCTCTAGCCGCAATAGCCGACCTGGAGCTTTTCTCTCCATCCTCTCTCTCACGACCACCATCACCATCCTCCCTCTCCTGCTCTCTCCCATCCTCTTTCCTTTCCATTCACGGCTTCACCGTCTCCATAAACACAGCCGTGAGCCCCATCCCGGAGCCCAGCACGGCATCACCATCGTTTTCACTCACTTTAGGCATCGCCATCAACCACCGTCGTCGTAGTGGACTTTAGTAGATCCAGAACCAGTCCTTGCCGCCGTCGTCGCCAACACCCCTCGCCGCCGTCATTCACCCACGCCTCCGTGCCGCTGGAAGACACGATGTTGGAGAGAGCCGCTGGAACCTCCACCGTCGTCGTCATCTTCAACAACCCTTGCTGTCCTCCAGATCCCGGCAGTAGCGGCAGTCATCAACTTCGGCGGCCAACCTTGTAGCAGCAGTCCGGCGGCCAACTTTACAGCCGCACGAGCTCCTCTCTCACACCAGTAGCCGAGCCCTTCTCCACAGCAGAAACCGAGCCACTCCACCATCCTTCTGCAGGCACCAGCCGCCCTCCACAGCAACATCAGCCACGGCCAGCCCTTTCAGGCCCTCCTCCGCTGCAAGCCGCCACCAAACAGTCACGGCAACCCGAGAGGCTGCTCCAAGCCGCTGCCTGCTTGCTAGCCAACACACACGACTACCAGCCAGCACATACACACACACACCCACACGCGGCTGTCACTCCAAAGGTGAGATTTTTAGGCATTATACACACACATACACACACGGCTGCCGCTCCAAGATAAGATTTTTAAGCATTATATTTGTGATTGTTATATCCGCAGGTATATATTTAATTGTTATTCATGTTATTGTTATTATATTATTGTTGTAGGTAGGTGGTTTTGTATTATTTAGCATGTATTTTTAATTGATGTTGTATTATTTAATTATTTGTATTGTTTTAGTATTATTTTACATTTTGTTTTATATGTTAGTATTTATGTTTTTAAAGGTTAGGTCTATCATGTTAATACGGTTTAATTTTTCTTGTAGTTTATTTATGTTATTTAAATTCGTTCACGATTTTGGTTATGAATGCTTATTATTTAAATCATTTCATATTTTATGTTTAGGTTTGTTTAGGATTTTGGTAGTTTTCATGTTTTTAGAAGGTTGATAATTTTATGTTTAAGTATTATTTTAGGGTTGGAGTTATTTTCCTATTACTATTGGTCTTATTATTGCACATTAATTTTCGTCCACATCATTGCATATCAATTTCTAGTATTTTCATATTATTGAACACTCTCTGATAAAATTAAATTTATTTCCATATTTATTTTTAGGGTTCCCCTTTTGTGGCATATTGATTTCTCTAGAGTTTGTGTATATTTCCTATTAGATTAATGACTTGAATTGTTTCCATAATTTATTTCTTTCTCTTTACGTGTTTATATATGGTATATGATTTCTTGGGTTTAATTATTGGGTTATATTATTAGGGATGGATTGTTAATACTTGAGCTTTATCATGGGGATTTTGACTGTTATGATATTTACGTTTTATAATATATAGTATTAGTATTATATCATATTCTTTATTAACTATTTAAATTTCGGTAAAATACAGAAAAATCATAAAAAATAGAAAATTAGGAGAAAATTCTAAAAATATTTTTGACTTGACTTTTGCTATTTTCTTTAATTATATATATATATATATATATTTTTTTTTTATTTTTTTTTTGTTATTTCGAAAACCTCCTGAGCTAGTAGTTTTATACTTAGAAAAAACCCTATAAGATTTTAAAAAAAAATTTGGGAGTGTATTTTTATAAATTATTTTTGATTTTTTTATCCCTATGATTTAATTGCGGGGGGTATGAGCCTTCGGGCTTCACGTACCCTAAGTTCTGAGGGAATATATATATGTATATATTATTTATTTATTTATTTTTTACATGTATTTATAAATTCATAAAAAGGAGTAATTCAAAGAATTATTAGATTAACTTAGGGATAATTTCAAATTAATTAGGTACCGTTCGTAAGAACGGGCGCGTAGGGGGTGCTCGTACCTTCCCCTCGCGTAACCGAACTCCCAAGCCCAACTCTGGTAATGTAGACCGATTCTACCTAACGGGGTAGTAATCATGTGTTCTAACCGCACTAAAGGTTAGTGGCGACTCCGATATTCCATGTTTTTCTTTAAAAATAAAAATGATTTTTTATTTCGCCGCCCGGGGCACTCGCGCTCCCGGGACGCCGCGACAACAGAGTTTAGTATGCCATGTTTCCTATTACCATAACATACAAAGTATACAAACAGAGAATATAGACAGTGATACAGACAGATATATATATATATATATATATAGAGGTAGCATCAAGATGCTACAAATATAGAATACAGAGTTTATAGTATTTACAGTACAGAAAGATAGCATGACGGTAATTTTGGAAACATGGCGAAAACAGTAAATGAGTATATATGTATATATGTATATAGTATCAGATCCCTGTGGAAAGATTACAGACAGATACAGTACAGATATAGATTACAGAGCACGGTACCGTTGCTATATTCAGATAGAGTGCAACCACACATCTCATATAGTGTGTGGGTACCGTCTAACTATGCTTGGAGAGGATGCAGCTCCCCAGTACGCTGGGTAGAGGGGGGCCGATTAGACGAGGTAGCAGCCAGTCCCGCGCCTAGGAGAGGATGCAGTTTGGTCGGGCTGAGGTAGTGTAGAGTATATTGACTTATCTAAAGGGCTGACTAGATAGAGTCCCACCTATGGGCTGCACAACCCTGTCATGTGGGGTCAAATCATGACATATAGAGTCCCAGGGATAAAGCACAGTTGTGTATATGTATACAATATTACAGTATATGATGAGTATAGTACGATATTATCAGTATGAAAAGTAGAAAATACAAACGATACAGTATATTTTAAATTGAGAAAGATAGACATGCATAAAAGATGTATTTTATAGATTGTTGCATTACAGTTCAGTTGCTATTTTTAAAAGCATTCTTAACTTAGCTGCCACACACTAGTAATAGCATATTTCCACTTACTGAGCGTCGACTCACCCCATTACTCTAACATTTTTCAAGTGAGCCAGTTAGGCGAGCAGATCAGGCTCGCGGATAGAGAGAGTGTTTGATCGCCCTAGTTTAGGGTGAGTTTTTGACAGAGTTGGGTGTTACATTTTTTTATGGAAGGGCATTTTTGTATGGATATAGTTTGTAGATATTGGATTCTTGTGTTATTTTGTATTTATGTAAATGGTTATATGATTTGTGTTTCCGCTACTTAGGTATGGATGTAAATGCACAGATATATTTATATAGATAAAAAAAATGTATGAATTTTGAGGGTGTTATAGAAACTCTCCGCCTGAGTGCTTACTGAGTAAGGTAAGTGCCCTAATTGGTATTAGATATGGTCATACCTGACTGCATAACATGTTAAGGTAGAGGGAAGCTACCTGTATGGGCAGGTAGTTTTCCCTATTCTCAGGAACTTCATAGGTAAATATGTGTTGGAAATGATTGAATTTGAGAAATGGTTTTAAAGCTTATAAAAGCTTGTATTGCATATTTATATGATTATAAGAATATGTTTATGAGTGTATTTTTCTCAGATGAAATGTTGATTTGAAAGTAAAGTGTGTTATAACTGAACTCATATGGCCACACACTGTAAATAATTTATTCCTTCTTACTGAGATACGTCTCACCCAAATTATCTAAATTTTTCAGGGAACAAAGATAGGCTAGGCGATAGAGCTCTGAGATCGTAGAGAGCTAAGACCCTAACACAGAGGGGGAGTTCTTGGACTAGGGGGTGTAATTCCCCTAGAGTTGAGTTGTTTTTGAGTATGAGATGGTAATGTGTATATATATATATATATATATGTTGATACTCTGGATATTGTATTCTAGTTGTTAAGTATATACTATCTTCTGTTGTTAAGTTGTATAAATGAAATGACTTTTTACCTAGTACCCAATAAGGGTCTGGTCATATGAGTAGTAATAGGGTTATTGACGTGCTCGATTGGCGAATATTGTTGGTGACAAGTGAATATTTATTATTGTTTATAAAAAAAATTGTACGAAAACCGGGGCGTCACAATATATCAATTAATTAAATTGTCAGTAATTTAATTTAATAAATGGGTATCTGTAATCTTTACGTACAGAGATATATATAAGCATTTAATAATAGGAGCTTAAAATTTAATTTTGAATATGACAGGGAGTGCAATTATAATTCTTTAATGGTATGAATTATAATTAATCAGGTCAGATTAGGAATTCTTAATTACGTGGGAAGTCCTAGTCATATTTTCCTAGAGTTCCCTATTGTAGCCTATATATACATGCGCTCCATTCAGTAGCTAGGGTGAGACGAGCGAACTCTCACAAAGGCAGACATTTTTCGTGAGAGAAGAAAACCCTAACAACCGCTGACGAGCTCACTCTCTCAGGAGTAAGGCGTGTTTAAGAAATATAGTAAAAGATTCTTGGTCATCTTCAAGAGCTCGTTTTCGTACTTACAGATTCAGGATCAAACCAGATAAATCTAGCAAGTATAATCCTAATTACATAATTAGGGTTTGCATGATCAGATTTTATTTTTTTTATTTTTTTTGTTATCTGTATGCACTACAGCTAGATCTCGCAAGTATAATCCTAATTATATAATTAGGGTTTGCATGATCAGATTTTTTTTTTTTTTTTTGTTATCCGTATGCACTACAACCAGATCTTATGACTATTCCACAATTCCCTTCAGCGATTCCTTCTTATTACATGCTTTGACTCTTGAAATTAGTATACAAAATACGTAAGAGTTTAATAGGTGAAAGTTTGACAAAATGATGATTTTAGGGATGCTCTTTTAGGATTTCCTTTAAATAAGCTTACCTCATATATACTATCTCATTCTTTGAGTAATTTCTCTTGTTTTCAATACTATGTACTCTTTCTCCTCTTGAAAGAACAAATTAATCGTACGTTCGTGGATTTTACGTATGAAGTGTTTTGTCTGAAGGTTGATCTCAACAAAGTTGACGAAAAATAGTTTCCAAAAGTGTAGGAGTGGAGTTTGTAGAATGCCTTTTGAAGGAAGGTAAAATGCTTTAGATTCTACCGAAATGGTGGCACTATGTGCGATCTCTTACTTATCATGTGTCGCTAATGAGATATTAGCTCCTAATTTGAATAAAATAGGAAAAAACTTATTTCAATAGTATAATAAACTATTATTGACAAAAAAAAAAAAAAGAAGTTCAACTAGCGCATGCATGGGTCTTGCGAAAAAAGGGTACTTGGAGTGGCGTTTTTTAATCAAAACGCTACTCGGTGTAGCGTCTTTTATTAAAAGACACTGGATGGTCCAACGTCTGTTCTTTAAAAAATGCTGGGCCAGCCAACGCTTTCTTTTTTTTTTTTCGATGCATCAATTTCGAAAATAAAGTTCCACTCAAACTATTGTCAAACAATTTTAATTAAAATTAAATTAAATTCGGAAGAAAAAAAAAACTCAATTTATTTTGGTAGGTTTTGAGTTCTCCATTTTTCATTTTTCAATTTTATAAATTTAAATAATTTTTAAAAAATATATAACATAAAAAAATACAATACCCAATGAAACCCATCATCAATGGATTTTTTCATTCTAAAAAAAAAAATTGCGTTTAAAATCATGAAATTTAAAGTAAGAATTTAGATTTGTGTGAATTTCGATAAAATTCAATATGATTGTGTGCTACACTTGTTCAAACTTATATATAAATATAACTATAAGATCCAAAAACTAAATTTTCAAACACGTACCAAAAATTATATAAAAAGTTTATTTTAAAAAAAAATTATATTACCTCTTAAATTTCACCTCAAAAATTAAATTCTAAATATGTTACAAATCCTCATAATTTGCATGGTTCTTTTAGGGCATTGTCGGGATATCACTTCTCGATCACAAGATTTATTTTTAAAAAAATTATCCTTTATCAATGCCCTGAGAAAAAAAAACGGGAAATTTTTATTTGACCCAATCGAACAAGTGAAACAAGACATGTATATTTTATAGTGTGTCAATCACTAGTTACATTGTGATTTTATAATTTGTATTTTTAATCACTAATAGGATTAATAAGCGTGGGTGTTTATTCGGAGAAAAAATACAAAGCATAGTCACAATTTATGTAATTATTTATTTTTAATTCTTCCACTGCATATATGTGCTCAAGTGTAACAATATTGCCGCCTAAACTAGCTCAACTATTGTCAAAAGTTGTAACCGACTTGAAATGATTTAGTATATATATATTTGAATGATAATGCATTTGTCGGCATATATTTATTTATTGTGTTTAAAGAAAAAGTTACTGTCATTTTCATTGTGACTGAAACTGTCATCAATACGCATATTTAGAATGTATGAGAACTTAAAAGGTGAGATATTCCGACAACGACTGTAAAAATAAGATAAACGTAAAGAAATTGACTTAAGAAAATAAAGAAGTCTTAAACCCATAATTAAAAATTGTGACAATCTTATCATAGTCATCTTATCTTATGATGAAAAATTCGAAAGTAAAAGATTGCATAATTTCGGGTTTTTGTCGATTTGTTTTTTAATAGACGTGTTCAAGAAACTTCCTATTCCGTAATATTATTAAAAAGGAAAAAGAAGAAAAGAAGAAAGAAAAAAAAAACATGAGGTCAATTGTAATGACAGCTATGTTCCACTTTGGATGGAGGGGTACTTATGTCCCCTGAATGGAGGTGTACACACATGAAGGCTATAATAACCTAAACCTAAACATAGATATGTCTTAAATGATTTAGTGAAAATATTTATTTTTTAAATAGTGACATTTTCATTTATGTACATTTATTTTTCAAAACATATATATATATATATTGATGCATGTTTTATTTATTATTTATAGAAAGAATATTATTATTTTTATTGTATTTGCGGTTACTGTCAGTACATATTTAAGGCTCATAAATTTAAATTAAAGGTGAGGTGCTCTGACCGTAATAACAGTAATTATATATGTATAGGATAAGATATGTTAAAACGTGAACTTTAGAAATTAAAAAGGTCTTAACCCAAAATTAAAAAGTTTTGACTATCTTGCCTTTTATAATGAAAAATTCAAAAATATAAAAAAATGCATATTCTAAGATTTTTACCCATTCTTCTCGAGTCATTCTAAAACTTTCTAATCATTGTATTATTTAAAAGATAAAAATAATTAATTGTTGTAATTCACTATGTGTGTATATATAAGATAAATGCGAAGAAATCAACTTAAGAAAATAATTAAAGAGGTCTAATCAAAATTAAAAATTTTGACCATCTTCTCTCGTTCATCTGATCTTATAAAGAAAAATTCAAATAAAAAATTACATAATCTAATATTTGTATTTATATATATATATATATATATATATATATATTTGGAATCGTTCAGAAACTTGCAAATCATTGTTGTATTATACCTAAGAAAAAAATAATTAATGGTGGTTAATTGCTGGAGTTCACTATATATGTATAGTGACAGCCAACACCCGCTCTGAATGCATGGGGCAGTGTTGCCCCCTACAAAAAGAGAGCCACGTGTATGCAGTATGCACCATGCCTCAGTTGGCATGCCTCATGCATGGCATCCGTTGCATGCAGTATGAGTCAGTTGGCATGCATCATGCACAACATCCATATATGGCATACATGCATACTTACATGATGCATATACCATAAGTTGGCATGCATCATGCACGACATCCATACATGGCATACATGCATACATGCATGATACATGCACATGCATGTCATGCATGTGTATGTGAATGGTCCAGTAGATCATAACATGCATGGGGAGATTGAATTTAGTCAAAGTCAACTTTTGATTAAAGGATCACGTTTACCCAACCAACCCATCGTCATCATCACTACCATCCGTTTAGAGACCACCAAACCTGTTTAATTAATTAATTTCTACATTTAATTAATTTCCGGCACACTTCTAGCTAGCTTATCTCAACCAATGGTCGCCCTATTTTGGTTATTATTTATAAATAGGTCTAATTTTTATATTAATTATTATTATTATTATTATTATTATTATTATTATTTCAAGGGTACTGATCTATCATCACTTCAGATATTTTTATTTATTTATAATTTTTATGAGTGGAATTGTATTTTGTTTTACTTTATTTTATCGGCCAATTGCGTGCTTCTAAATAAAATATATTTTCTAAATTGAATATTTTTGCACAAAGCAAGTAATTGAAAATTAGTTTTAATTATTACAATTTAATAATTCTTTATATATACATATATAACGTAATAATTGCTTTGATATTTCGTGTATAATTAAGCCAATTTTCAATGCAAATCAAATAATAGAAAATTATTTCTAGGCTTTAATTGAATCAATAATTTTTTTTAAAAGAAAATAAATGAAAAGCAAAAATTTTCTATTATTTGATTTGCATTTAAACCTTAGGAGAAGATTCCTGAAATTTTTGAAATCTTAGGAGAGGTCTGTATTTTTTATCAAATCTTAGGGCAAGTCAATATCTTTTTCTTAATTTAATTAAAAATATTAATATATCTAATAAAATGATTCATTTTAAAATCAAGTTATAAATAATTAATACATAATACTATTTTATTTATTTTTTAAAATATAAAAATAATTATGACTTTACAATATTGTTATAATAGCAACAAAAGCATTCATAAAAGTGGTTTTTTTTTCTTCTTTTTTTTGAATATATATGTATATTAAGGAAAGTAATTAATTTACTGTCCTTGGGGCTCTCCTAATAAATTACCTTGTTTGAAAAATAAAACTGTCAAATACATTATAACTATCCCACTTAGAATGAGATAAGATCCAACATTTATTTAATATTTTGAGTTAACTCTTTTATTTTTACAAGAAAAAGTAAATGCAAAATATTTTAATTCAGAAGTAATAAAATGTCATAATAGATTTATTACTTATATATATATTTATTTTAAAAAGGGATCTTATTGTAAACAATAGATCAACCTTATTAATGTATGTGTGTGTGTGTGTGTTTTAAATGAATAATTTCTCGTATAAATTGTCTTGGATAGATGCCATATAAATTTTCATTGTCCAAATATATAACTTCCATTTAAACCATGAAAGGCCTGAGGAAAGTTTTTAAAACGAAAATAAATTTGCTTCTTCGGGATTGATTATCAAAGAAAGTTTAAAAAATGGAAAATTAATAAATAAAAATTTGATTTTATTCGTTATTAACCTATAATTTAAAAAAAAATTAATATTGTTACAAATTTTTTTTCTCTTTTTTATTTGCAAATCAAATTCTTAATCCAAGCAGTCTTGAAAAATCAAATTTGCTTTCAAGTTATGTGTAAAAAAGGAAAAAGAGAAAGAAAAAGAAAGATTTGCTTTAAACTCACAAGAAAATTGGTTTCACATCTTGGAGATCTGAAAGGTGTTGGGTATTTTTGGGCTTGTCCTTGAGGACAAAGTCATATGAGGTGATGTAGTGGGGATTGCCTTGCATAGTCTACGTGGCAGCCAGCCATTGGATAAGTGACATAAGGAGACAGCGTGGAAAATGGAAATGGGGTTTTTCGAAAGGGATGCCATTGCCACCTAAACTCCACAAGTTGAGATAAATTTAAGTATGATGCTCTGTTTTGGATGTTTCCTAAACCTCTTTGTCTCTTTGTCTTAATATGAGAAGATAATAACAAGCGTGTGGTCTTCGGCAAAACAGAGAAAACAAAATTGGGTTTTGGAAGCACTTCGAGAGTTTTCTTGCAATGGCCACGCTCACCGCACTAGGCAACAAGGATGGGGGAGAGGCAGTGTTTGGCTTTGTTGCATGTTTGGACTCAAGCTGTGAATGGGAATAATAGCCTCTGGCCACCCCTGATTCCATATCCACCAAGTGTGAAGACAAAAAAAAGCAAAAAGCAGAAGTTGAGAGAGAACAGACGAGACAAGGAAAAAAACTTTTGAGAGACAGAGGGAGAGAGGGAGAGGGAGAGGGAGAGGGAGAGAGCAGAGCTCTCTATCTCACAAACCATATTCCTCAGAGGGGAAAGGACACCGAGACAGTAACGACAAAAACTACTCCCACGCATTGTCGACAACGTTGCAATGGAGAAGTCCTTCAAGAAACAGAGCTTTAATTGAACCAATTGACTCTTTCAGTAACGTATCTTGGTAAAATCCAAAAAACAGAGCGATTTTAGAGGGGAGACAGCGGGCGCGGTGGGGAGGAGATCAGAGAAATTGTTTGGGGAAATTTTTGAAATTTTCATGGGGCTTCATATGGGTTTTTGATCAATTACAAAACCCAGCGAGGAATTGGTTTGCTGTTGATGTGGTTGATGGTGCTCAGCAGGAGGGAGCACTGAGCTTTGTCCTGGTACAAAAGCATCGCAACTCTTTTTTTTTTTTTTATCTGTTATTCTCTGATGATCTTTCGTTTTATCTGTTCTGAGTTGATGAAATTTGCGATACCCACTTGGACTTGAGTTTGTCTTCCAAAAGATCGTTGCTTTGATAGCTTGATCTTGTTTGTTCTGCAGTTGTTGCCGATCGCAAGCTCTCTCTTTCTTTAACCTGTTCTGCGCTTCTGTTACTTTGAAAGAATTGTTCTTCCTTCTCTGCAGTTTTAGCTGAAAAGTTTCTGAATTGCCAAACTTTGTAGTTTCATTACCATGCTCCATGATGTTCTAACAAGCTCTCTGAGTTGTCTCTAGCTGGTTTAATGGCACCAGCGTTTCAAGACGAGGGATCCTCGTCTGTGACTTCATCCCCTCTTCAATTTTTCTCAATGATGTCACTCTCACCGAGCTTAGGATCACCATATCCATGGCTTAGAGAGCTAAAATCTGAGGAGAGGGGTTTGTATTTAATCCATCTATTGCTCACCTGTGCAAATCAAGTAGCAGCCGGTAGCCTTGAAAATGCAAATATCAGCCTTGAACAAATCTCCCAACTCGCCTCTCCTGAAGGGGATACAATGCAGCGAATTGCTGCGTATTTTACCGCGGCACTTGCTGATCGGGTCCTCAAAACCTGGCCTGGTCTCCACAAGGCCCTTAATTCCACCAAGATATCTTTGGTTTCCGAAGAGATTCTTGTTCGGAAGCTGTTTTTTGAGCTTTGTCCATTCTTGAAGCTGGCTTTTGTGATGACAAATCAAGCTATTATCGAATCCATGGAAGGGGAGAAGATGATTCATATAATTGATCTTAATTCAGCTGAACCTGCACAGTGGATAGCTCTTCTTCAAGTCCTGAGTGCACGGCCAGAGGGGCCGCCGCATATGAGAATTACAGGGATTCATCCACAGAAGGAGGTCTTGGAGCAAATGGCTCATAGGTTGACTGAAGAAGCTGAAAAATTGGACATCCCATTTCAGTTCAATCCCATAGTTAGCAGACTGGAGAATCTTGATGTTGAGAAGCTGCGTGTTAAAACCGGGGAGGCTCTAGCAATCAGCTCAGTTCTGCAACTGCATTCCCTTTTAGCCTCTGAGGATGAGCTCCGTCAGAAAAGATCCCCTCTAGCATCAAAGAATGCAAATGGGGTTCACTTGCATAGAGTCCTACAAATGAACCAAAACACATTAGGCGAGTTTATTGAGAAAGATCGGGGTAATGGGAATAGTGCGAGCGCTGACTCGACTTTGTCATCTCCCCCAGCTTCATCTATTTCGACGAAGATGGATAGTTTTCTTAGTGCTCTTTGGGGATTATCACCAAAGCTCATGGTGGTGACGGAGCAAGATTCTAACCATAATGGATCAGCTCTGATGGAGAGACTGCTGGAAGCTTTGTATTTTTATGCTGCACTGTTCGATTGTTTGGAATCTACCTTGTCAAGAACTTCCATGGAGCGGTTGAAGGTTGAGAAGATGCTATATGGAGAGGAAATCAAGAACATTATTGCATGTGAAGGAGCCGAGAGAAAGGAAAGACATGAAAAACTGGACAAGTGGATTCAGAGGCTTGATATAGCCGGGTTTGGAAACGTGCCTTTGAGCTATTACTCTATGTTGCAAGCAAGGCAATTGTTGCAGAGTTACGGTTGCAATGGATATAAAATCAAGGAAGAGAACGGCTGTGTGGTGATCTGTTGGCAAGATCGAGCCTTATTTTCAGTATCAGGTTGGAAGTGTAGGAAGTGAGATTAAATGTACTGGTCACTCTTTGGGATTGCCCCTCATTATTCTTTGTATGGAGAAAGTTGTTCATCTGCAAAATGATTACCGCTGGAAAGAATCAGTGGTACTCTTTTTTTGACATTTGCTCTTGATTGCTTGTGAAACCCTACCCTTGGCTTCCTTTTACTGTGCTTGGGTTTGTCCAGATGTTTTCGTATTTCCAGTATTCTTAATTCTGTGTGTATGGCCTGAAATTAAATCCATATTACAATGTAATGCAGTAGCAACTGCAGCAACCGTCATCACACAGTGAAAATAATTTTGTTTCTGGGAAATAGGATTGTTTGGTTTGTGCATCAAATTACTCCCATTTGTTGATACTCTTACTCCATGGACCATTGTTGATACTCTTACTCCATTGACCATTGGACCCTTTTGGTTTTGGTGGTCCTTCCCTGCTTTGTCATTTATATGTCAAGGGGGCTTTTGCAGCAATCCAGCATTTTGCACAGAGAAAGTGAAGCAAAGTATTAATGGACTGCATCTCAATACAATCTTTTTTAAAAATAATTTTATAATTGCATTTCTTATTACCTTTTAATGACATTGAATTTTCATAATTTATTGTTCTTCCTCACAATCTGATAAATCCTATCAAAAATTATGTTCATTAAATGGCTTCTCAGCCTTTATTCCAGCCTGCCTCTTACAGTCACTATCTAGCTACCAATTTTGAATCTATAACTAGTGCTTTTAACATGAGAGGTCATTGGAAGTTTGAGTGGTACTTTGAAATATTGAAATTTTCTGAAAAGAGTAGGCAAGTCCAACATGCGATCTCTTTGTTGGACGCATGTATCTGGGTCCAAAGCTTGTGTGTTTATCGGTTTTTTTGTTTAATTTATTTGCATTTTTTCGTCCCTGAGGAGGTCTTATGATGCATAATTACTGGCTGGACTGGCTTGGGGTTTTTTGTTTTCATTATTTTATCTCTGAAGTTTCCCTGTGAAAAATTCATCATTGAAAAAAAGGGTTATGGTTTGTTTGTTGAGTATTTGGTTTCTTTTTTCTTTTTTATTATTGTTTCTTCTATGTAGTTTTCCTCTAAAGGATTCACCATTAGAAAGGTTATGCTTTGTTTGTCATTATTGATCATATTTCGATATTGTTCAAAGTGAAAATTTTAGAGTTTGGGTGGCAAGTGTGTACACTACATGATGAGTATCATTCTTGACATGCAACTGAATTTGTGGCTTGGAAACTTAGGTGCCTTGCAGGGTGGATGCCTTCCGAAGACTGCCCAGCTTATAGGCAAGTAACAGCTTATTTCATCTTTCCTCCGGTTATTGCTATTATTTTTCATATAACTCAATATCTTTTTATTTTTTTCCTGTAATCATTTCTGGTTTTTCTTGATTGTCAAACAAGCATCAAACTCAAGCTTGGAAATGGTATTCTGATAGCAGTTCCAACAGCTTCAGGAAACTTAATTGAGTTTCTGCTACACAGAAAGCCCCAAGTGATGCTAGGTGAAAAATGCTTTGATGCTTATCAAACAACTAAATTCCTTATTACTTAATCTGTCTTTACTAGTTGGTATGAGAGTGGAGTTTGGACCTCAGGTATAACAAGCAAAAACAGAAACTCCATTTTCTCTTGGAAGAGTAAATGAACTAGCTGGAGGAGGCATAATTGCCTTCAGTGGAAAATGCTGCTTGATTTATTGGATAAATTTCCTTAACCAGGTCTTAACAAATTTCCTGTGTGAAGATCAATGCAACTTTAGGAATAGGATTGCAATGCAAAATGAGTTGATCTAAGCCAAGCCTTTCAACGCTCAAGCTTGTTTTTTAAAATTTTAATTGAGCTTGAGTTAAGTTCAAATTGAGCTTTAATAAATTTACTCGAGCTGTTCAATTTGGCAAATGAACAAGCTAAACAAGTCCTTACCGAGATGAATTATCAATCTGCTCATAATTGGCTTGGTTCCTTATTGGAACCTCTCACAGTGAGAGGTGAGAGACTCTTAGATTTCATTACATGAAAGGTAAAAGGAGACTTGCTAATATTGCCCTATTCCCCACTTAGCGAACCCCTACTTTAGGCTAAATAACCCCACTACATTGTACAAAACCTAAATCTATTATACTAGACAATTCAATAAACAAGTTTAGTAAGTGTGCCTGGCAAAGCATGTAAACAAACCGTCCAAGAGTCAAAACAAGCTGAACCCATTTCATGTTTTGGTTCAGCTTGTCTATTAAGTCTCAACCTATTTAAGTTTGGAATTGCTCATTTATATACTGAACAAATCTGAATAAGCTCTTATCGAGTTAAACTCCTAAACCGCTCCTGAGCGACCTGGTTCATTTGCAATTAAGTTTTGCTCGGGGTTATCTCATTTTAGGATTCTTGGTTCGGGTTTGCTTATCCTCTTGTGGGTCAAAGAGCATGCCTTTCCAAGATGTGCCATTGCTTCCTCAGCAAGTTTCCCATACAATCTTTTCCTCTTTCTTCAGCTTCAAGCGAACAGCCAGACCTTTCCATGAAGGGAAAGGAAGTCAAAACTACTAATGATATCAGCTATATGTTTGTTTCCTATTCATGGGTTGGCTAACAAGGAACGAAAAGAGCCTTCTTTTTTTCTTTTTTTTGTCTGGTTATATATAGAAGACCACAGTCGGTGAGACATTTCATTGATTAACCTTGTTGCCTAATAAACTAATTATCTTTTTTAGGAATAGTAGCTTCTAACCCTTGGTGATTATCGCGCTGGCCATCCCATGGCATGACTTTTATTAGTCATAAATAATCATTGTGCAAAATGTGCAAAAATTAAAGAGTCCAAGCAACTATTGACGAATAGTTACAAGTATATTTATTAAATTGCCCATTAAATAAAAATTTTATTTTAAATAGAAAGTTTTGAAAATAGACACTTTAAAGTATTATGAGTATATCAAAAACTAGCTTTGATATTTTTAATTAATAGAAGGACAAGAGTAGAAGAATTGAAAGCAGACTATCAATTCAATTTTACCCATTTCTTTAAAAAAAAAAAAAAACGAAATCTCAATTTTATTGATAGCTCTTGCTTATGGTGAAAGAATATTGTAATTACAAGCAGGACACATAAGATTTACAAATAAACTATAAAAAATCATCTCAGATATCAAAACCAATAATAAAAAAAATCAATATCATCATTCAACTAAAACAATCTAAACATGTCTATATGGAATTAAAACCAAACAAAAACAAATATAAACAAAGTACCTGCAAAATT
Organism: Malania oleifera; assembly: GCF_029873635.1. Classification (NCBI taxonomy): domain Eukaryota; kingdom Viridiplantae; phylum Streptophyta; class Magnoliopsida; order Santalales; family Ximeniaceae; genus Malania; species Malania oleifera. The sequence goes on from NC_080418.1 coordinate 139,804,972, forward strand.
ATGTCAATCACCTACAAACATAAACCAGATGAAAACTAAAGGAAATTAAATGGTGTCAATTAAAGATGAAAGTTTGGAATACTTATCTTATCCATAAGAATGAGACATCTCATTTTACTCAACAGCACATCACCTACAAAATATCTCTTTGCCTTGCCTCCCTCACCTTGACAAGTCAAGAAATTTGTCACCTAATTACCTTTTCTAAATTGGTACTTTATAGAGAATTGAAGACCTTGTAATTCCATCTCTAATAATTCCAAAAAGTTTCAAAGTACTAGGGAGAACAAATTCCAGATATGAATCATCCCACCACCAATTTCGAGTCACTTTCAATACAAGTATTCTGATATCCCAACTCTTGACAGAGTCGAACACCACTAGTAAGAGTCCGCAACTCCATTGCATTGTTAGTACTTGGCTCAAATTTTTCAGCTCGCAACTTCGCTGCATTATTAGTATTTGGCTCCGTTTTTTAAGAAAAAATGACCTTAATATTACTAGATGAGTCACCGATGATACCACCACTACTACAAGAACCCGTATTTCCTCTACAATAGCCATCAATATTTAGTTTCAACCAACCCACTGGAGGCTTTTCTCATACTACTTTTTAAGGAATTCTAATTTTCGGCGTTTTCGTTTTCACCTGGAATTCTTCTAATAGATTCTTATCTATAGAAGGCAGAGACCCATTCACGCCTTCTGTAATTTTCACAAGCCAAAACCTCACAGATAACCAAACTACATTCCCCAACTCATACTTATCTTCCATGCGGGTTTTACAATGTCCGAATCATAGTCTCCAAGAAATTATAGTTGGAACAAACCAATAATCATATCTTTTTGGGTTGATTTTTTGGCACATCTGAACCATCTACTGATTTTTGCCCTTCATGGTTCAACATCAAAATTTAAAATTCTCAAGATAGATGCTACTCTCTTCCATACCATACTTGCGATAGTTCCCGTACTCAGAACATGATTAAGTGACTCCTTTTTTTATTCACGCAGCAGTTGCAACATAAGACCATATCAAATCCCAGTTTCCACACTCTCTCATCTATAGGAAGACATTGGAACATGGCTTTCCACATACACTTTTTATTTTTTTTATTTTTTTTTAAAGAAGGGCGGCACCTCCATTTATTTATTGATAAACCCTCACTTGTGTATGGTTTTCCACATACACAACAATACTTTCTTCAATTTTTACCCATTTCAAATTAAGGAAAAATGCACAATTCAACTCTACTCTTGTTGCAATTTATGAACTTAAAAACTCGAAAAAATTATGGGTATACTTAAAACTAGCTTTGTTCCTTTAATTTAGAAATGATCACTCCAAGTTTTTTTTTGGGGGGGGGGGGGGGGAGAAATAATAAAATGTCAACAATTTGAGGGTGAGAATGATAGAAACTTATTACAGTTTCTAATTAGTGAGTGTTGCAATCTTTATGGTTCTCCTTGAGACCTAGAGGTAATATATACCACAGCAAAAAGTATAGAAAAGATTACAATATCAAAAGAATAATGCCCATTGAGTGTGTCTAATATTTACGTAATGAAAGATGTGACGAGTACGGTCATGACGTATGAGTTTGACTTTTATGAATAGTTAATTTAATTTAATTGATTAATTATTTTTTCCCCATGCCATATGCATTATTTTCTCTATTTGATTTCCCTCCCTTTTACTTAAATATGGAATTTTAGGGTTTTGGCAATGGAAGGATTTGGAGCTTCTACCAATGGTTTTGCATTTCTACAACTATTCTCTAAAAAGGCAACTCATGAATTTTAAATATTTTTAGAAAATAACTATGCATGTGTTTTTGTATAACTTCCAAAGGGTGAGAAATAGTTTAGATAAATTTTGGTGTTCTAAATTGCAACATCATAGAATTGGTATGGTAGGTTATAGAAGATTTTACAACTTGTTCCGTACTTTCGTCATTTATGTTTCACTCCTCAATTAATCCCTCCCAAACTATTCTTTTTGGTTATGTGTTGGTCTTCCTATGCATTGAAAGAACCCCAACTAGGTGATGGTCTTTTGATTTTATTAAGAAACATAAAAGCTTCATTTGGATGAATGAAAAAAGGAGGGAAAATGAGGAAAAAAAAATCTTGCATTTAGGATGAGAAGAAGGATAATTACTTAAGAATTCAAAAAGTAATGCACGTGTTAATCATGAAAGATGCAAATTATATGCTACAAGAATTCTAAATGTGTTGGCCTATATGTTGTAGCTGGAGACAGGAGATATAGTTGGAGCCAAAAGCTGGAGACGCGTGAAGAGTTGGAAACGCGTTGCAAGTTGTACATCTATCCACCATTTAATTTAAATGGATAAATCTTCTTCTTTTGATTTAATGTCTTTACTTGTAAATTGATTCCAAGCCCTATAAATAGAGAGCTATGGAAGTTGTAATATGTACAAAAGAAGCTCAGAGAGCAGAGAGAAGAAAGAGAGGAGGAAGAGAGTGAGAGGAAGAAGAGAGTTGTATTTTTTTTCGGCGAATAGTAAATTTGTGGTGTGTTCCGTGGTCGTAGGTCGATCTTGACCGAACCACGTTAAATTTCTGGTGTCATATTTTTTAAGTTGCTCACAAGGTCCTAACAAGTGGTATTAGAGCCCGGTTGGAGCAGGAAAAGCTAGATCGGAATTGTACATCGAAAACAAAGCTCTGTCCAGTGGCTCGAAACTGAGTTTCGAGGCCACCATCACCTTCACCTCGCTAAGACGAAGCCTACCGTGCAAGTCGGAGCTCAAAAGGAGCTCAGACGAAGCTACACGCGCCTCGCCAAAGTAAGACGCCTCGCCCCGTGCCGATCACATGCCGGTGACTTACTGCTCACGTGCCCCACGCGTTGCCACGCGTCTTCCTCGCCTAGTCCTCCTTAGCCTGACCCAGAAACCCGACTTCAAGGCAGAGATCCGAACCGGCGACTCACTCAGACCAGATCAACCCAAGACCTAGTCCTCGACCCGGATCTGATTCGCCGCCTCTGAACCCTACTACGTCAGCGGCGCTAAGTCAATACGACACGTCATCAAGTGGGCCCTTCACTACCACATTGACTGGTGGACCCCACTGACATGTCAACAGGTGGACCCATTGCCACGTCAGCTTGCCTTGTGAGCATAGTTGACCAGTTTGACCAGATTTGACCTTAACTTTGACCGAGCTTTTTGGAGTCATTTTAGGTCCGTTTTTCGAACAACTTGAACCATTTCTAAGGTTTTCGACCGTTCCAAATCTAACCGTGCTATCCATTTGAGTTAATTTCATCTATAGATCAGAAAATCGAGATGTCAAACGAAAAAGCTCAAAAATCGAAATGTTCAATGGCAACAATTTCGGTTTCTAAAAGATGTAGATACAAGATTATTTGTTTGGGAAGGAATTGCACTTACCATTGAAGGGTAAGCCAGCATCTATGAATGAGGACGAGTGGGAGTTGCTTGATCGAAAAACTCTCGAAGCCATCAAAATAACGTTGTCAAAGTCTGTGGCATTCAATATCAAGCATATATCATCCACCAAGTCTCTGATGGATGCGCTCTCTAATATGTACGAACAACCTTCAACTGCAAACAAGGTACATCTCATGAAAAGATTATTTACTATAAGTAAGTCTGCAGGTGAAAGTTTTAGTGGGCATTTGAATAATTTCAATGACTTGTCGGATCAACTCGCCTCAGTCGGGATAACATTTGATAATGAGATTCGTGCCCTACTGATTCTCAATCAGTTGCCCGAAAGTTGGAATGGTGTTGTTACTCCCGTCAGTAGCTTCGCAGGAAAATCAAAGCTTGTATACGATGAGGTCGTCAGCATGATTTTGATGGAAGAAATCAGAATGCAGTCAAACCATGGCTCCATTTCGAGTTCAACCTTGAACATGGAAAGTCAAGGCAAAGGAAATAGGCATGGACGATCAAACAACCGCAGCAGATCTAGACTTAGAAAATCTAAATCCAGAAATCCCAGAGGTTCTCAAGACACAGGTTCCCAGAGCACAAAAATTATTGAGTGTTGGAACTGTGGAAAAACTAGTCATTACAAGAACCAGTGCAGAAGTCTGAAGAAAGAATACGAGACGAGGGCAAATACAGAAGCCAATGTTGCTTCAGAAAATGATGATTTGTTGATGTTGCCGGTAAGAGGACAGTGAAGATCAAAATGAATGGGTCAGTATGGAAACTGAGAGATGTCAAGTATATTCCAGACTTGAAAAAGAATTTGATCTCGGTCGGTCAATTGGCAGATGAAAGATATAACACATTTTTCATTGGTGATGAATGGAAGATTTCGAAGGGTGCATTGACAATTGCTCGAGGTAAGAAAGGTGGTACTCTTTATGTAACTCCTAATGCATGTATGCCTATTACATTTGCTACAGGAAATGATGATAGCAACTTATGGCATCAATGACTCGGACACTTGAGTGAGAAGGGACTCAAGGCGATGCACACAAAGGGTAAGTTGAGTGATTTACAGTCAGTGAAAATTGGCACATGTGAGGATTGCATATTTGGGAAACAGAAGAGAGTCGGTTTCCAGACAAACATCAGTACCCCGAAGAAGGAGAGACTTGAGCTAGTCCATTCAGATGTATGGGTACCAACAACTTTTTCGTCCACAGGTGGAAAGCATTACTTCATCACATTTATCGATGATCATTCATAGAAGGTATGAGTTTACTTCCTGAAGTATAAATCTAATGTTTTTTATGCTTTTAAAATTTAGAAAACGATGGTAGAAAACGAAACTGATTTAAAAATCAAGAAGCTGAGAACAGATAACGGTGGTGAGTATGTTAACACCGAGTTTAAGAAATTCTATTATAAGCATGGTATCGGAATGGAAAGAACTGTGCCAGGTACGCCTCAACACAACGGCGTAGCCGAGCAGATGAACAGAATATTGACAGAAAAAGCCAGAAGCATGCGTATGTAATCAGGCTTGCCAAAGATGTTTTGGGCAGAAGTAGTCAACACAGCAGCTTATTTGATTAACAGAAGTCCTTCAGTACCATTGGACTATAATCTACCAGAAGAAGTTTGGAGTAACAAAGAGGTAAGACTTTCACATTTGAAAGTTTTTGGTTGTGTTGTATATGTACATATCAATGATCATGTCAGGAATAAGCTGGATCCAAAATCCTGGAAATTCACTTTCACCGGTTATGGTGGAGATGAATATGGATATCGCATTTGGGATGATGAAAACAAAAGAGTGATTAGAAGCAGAGATGTGATTTTTGATGAAAAGGTGATGTACAAAGATAGACACACAACAAAATCTACAGAGTCTGAAACAACCTTTGTAGTTGTGGATGATGTTTTAGAAGGTGTAAGGACACGTCAGCAGAACACCGAGAATCCTCAGCAAAATACCAAGATTCCTCAAGCAGAGGAACATGTGGAGCAAATTGTTGCACCACCACCTCCTACTCCAACACTAGAGTTTAGGAGATCTTCTCGGCAACATGTACCAAACAAGAGGTATGTGAACCATTTACTTCTTACAGATAGAGGAGAACCTAAATACTATGTTGAAGCATGTCAGGTAGGAGATTCGAGCAAGTGGGAGCTTGCAATGAAAGACGAGATGAAGTCTCTTAACTCCAACAAAACATGGGAACTAGCTAAGTTGCCCAATAGTAAGAAGGCTCTTCACAACAAATGGGTATACGGGATCAAAGAAGAGCATAATGGATCCAAGAGGTATAAAGCTCGATTAGTAGTCAAAGGTTTCCAACAGAAGGAAGGAATTGACTACACTGATATTTTTGCATCAGTTGTCAAGTTGACAACTATCAGATCTGTTTTAAGTATTGTTGCCTCAAAGGGTTTACATCTTGAGCAATTGGACGTGAAGACGATATTTCTTCATGATGATCTTGATGAGGAAATTTATTTGCAACAGCCAAAAGGTTTCTCAGTAAAAGGTAAAGAGAGTCTTGTATGCAAATTGAAAAAGAGTTTGTATGATCTCAAACAAGCTCCTAAACAATGGTACAAGAAATTCGACAGCTGTATACAGAGGAACGATTTTCAGAAGTGCAATGTCGACCACTGTTACTACTTCAAAAGGTATCGTGCTAGCTATATTATTCTACTGTTATATGTTGATGATATGCTAGTCGCAGGATCAGATATAGAAGAGATCAGAAAATTGAAGCAGCAATTGTCAAAGGAATTTGATATGAAATACTTGGGTCCTGCAAAGCAAATTCTTGGGATACGGATCTAGAGATAAGCAACAAGGCACATTGCAGTTATCTCAGTCAGAGTACATTAGTCGTGTTTTACAAAGGTTCAATATGAGTAGTGCCAAGGCTGTAATTACACCATTGGCAGGTCATTTCTGTCTCTCAAAAGATCAGTCTCCCCAGACATATGAAGAGAAAGACTTCATGACTAAGATTGCATACGCCTCAGGCATTGGAAGTCTAATGTATGCGATGGTTAGTACCAAACTAGATATTGGCCAAGCAGTGGGAGCTATCAGTAGGTATATGTCAAATCTAGGGAAGACACACTGGGAAGCAATGAAGTGTATTTTGAGCTATCTACGTGGCGCTATTGATAAGTGTCTATGTTTTGGCAAAAGCGATCTAAAAATCCTAAGATTTGTAGATGCTGATTTTGCAGGTGAAATCGATCATCGCAGAAGCACCACTGGGTATATATTCACTGTTGGCACAACAGTTGTTAGTTGGATGTCACAGATATAGAAGATTGTTGTTTTATCCACTATAGAAGCTGAGTATGTAGTAGTGACAGAAGCCAATAAAGAGATGATTTGGCTTCAGGGCTTGTTAACGCAACTTGGATTAAAGTAAGAGAGGAATGTTTTGTATAGTGACAGTCAGAGTGCAATACATCTGACAAAGAACTCAGCATTTCATTCCAAAACTAAGAATATTGGATTACGTTACCACTTAGTCAGATCTCTGCTAGAGGATGGCGTGTTGATACTTGAAAAAATCCAAGGTAGCAGAAATCCGGCAGATATATTAACTAAGGTGGTGACTATAGAGAAGCTGAAGTTGTGTTCAACTTTAGTTGGTTTTCATGCCTAAAGACATATTTTGAGCACATCATTTATTCATGATACTGGTTGAGGAGGTGTCTCCGTCTCCAAGTGGGAGATTGTTATAGCTTGAGACTGGAGATATAGCTGGAGCCAGAAGCTGGAGACGCATGAAAAGTTGGAAACGCGTTGCAAGCTGGACATTTATCCACCATTTAATTTAAATGGATAAAACTTCTCCTTTTGATTTAATGTATTTAATTGTAAATTGATTCCAAGCCCTATCAATAGAGAGCTGTGGAAGTTGTAATATGTACAAGAGAAACTCAGAGAGTAGAGAGAAGAAAAAGAGGAGGAAGGGAGTGAAAGGAAGAAGAGAGTTGTATTTTTTTCGACGAATAGTGAATTTGTGGTGTGCTCCGTGGACATAGGTCGATCTTGACCAAACCACATTAAATTTCTAGTGTCCGATTGCTCACAAGGTCCTAACACTATAGTTGCCAATGCAAGTTATCAATGGACTTAAATAACAAACCTACTCATGCATTAATTACCTACTGGTCAAAAATCATACATCAAAATAGAAGCTAGACTTATAAATGACTTAAGAAGTTAATGTATTCATAATGGGTTGGTTTTTAGATATGTAAGTTATCATCAATAGAATGAACTTCAATTTATGATTTAGTGATACTATAAAAGTTCCAAGGAAATGCAAGTTGGTCTCATTGTCATCCATGCCTACCAAAATTTCAATTAAGTTGAACCTTGCTTTTGTCGGTGTTGACTAATGCTAAAACCTCCATTATGAAAACTCAATATGGTGATATTACATTTGTTTAGCATCCAATAACATAGATGGGAATGAACACTTATACACATGGATGGATGATAAACTCCTTGATATAGACAAGTCCATCATTGTATATGATTAATACAGAAAATAGAGGGAATGGAACCAAAATATGTTGTGCTTGCGTCAAACCATTGTAGCAATGTGCAAAATGAAGAAGGAACAAATAGTTAAAGTTTATGCTACTAGAGCCAAGTTCAAGAGTATGGTTATGTTTGAAGTAGGTGTGAACAACCTATAAACCTATTCCACAAACGATACATGATTAGAAATATCTTATATTGAACTAAAATAACATGCAATTAGCCCATATTATTAATTTACCAAGCATTTAAATAATAAACCACTTTGCAAGATAATATGTCACTCAAATGATTGAGAAAAGGTTTTAAATAACTTGTCCCCACATTCTCCATCCTACAAGACCAATATGCACACATGCATAGGTAAAATGAAGAGAATGCAACAAATACGTGCAACAATAACACAAAATGCACAAAAAGAAGAGTTAGTGTATGTCAGCATAGGATTAGTGGTCAATTAGAGGCTGATTGATGAAATCAAAGTTTGATGCATCAAATGGAGTTTGATTGGGGGTTTAATTTTAGAGGTTTAGGATCAATTGAGCTTGAATTAATAAATTAAGATTCATTTGTGAATCCAATTAGGCCTCAAAATTAGAAAATTGGGATACAATTGTGCTTCGATTAAAGAAGTGAGGTGCAACTAGGCCTTGATTTGGGAATTGAGATTCAATAAGCTTGGATTGAAGTTTTCAACTTGGAATTGAAATAAAAGTTCAAGATTGGTGCATATTGTGAAATTGGGGGTGGAATTGGTTCACTAGTAGAATCAGGTCAAATTTGGAGTGAAATGCAAATGTGAGGCTGCAATTGAGGATGAATTAGGATCAATTTGAAAGTTTGGGGTGAAATTGAGGCTTAATTGGGCAATCAAGATTTCTATTCAATGTAATTTTGGGGCAATTAAGATGTTAAAGTTTGTTTTATTGTTAAGATTTGAATTTTGGTTCAAAATGACAGTTTAAGATCTTAATGGAGTTCAATTCATTTCAAAATGAGAAATTAAGGCTTGAATTGTTTTTCAATGTGATCTGATGCAATGATTTATGGTTTCCATTGGTTCAATGTGGTTTGGTGTGAGATTTGGGGTTTACAGTTGCAATTTGTTCAACGTGGTACAAAGTATTAGGGTTTCGATTGAGTTTAATGTTGGTTTGAAGTGGTGTCCAAGGCTCCAATGAGGTTCAAATTGGTTTGATGTGAGGAGTAGGATTTCAATTGAGCTTAATTTGATCTGAAGTGAAGATTTAGGGTTTCAATGGGGTTGGTCTTGTTTGACTTGATGACTTAGGATTTTAATTGGTCCCATTTGGGTTTGATGTAAGACTAGATATGACGGAATGATGTGATATGGTGAAGGAGACATTGTGTTGGAAAGAAATTTTCTACTTCTGCTTACGATGAATAGGTAGAGTGAGAGTGAGTGCAATTTTGTTAGCGTGAGGAATTGATTCTAAACACAAGAGTTTTCGCTTACTTTCTACTATTTGTCTTTTTCTATAAAAAAAAAAAAATTATGAGAAAATCGCTTGAAAGACCTAAAAAAAAAAATTGGACAATTTAGGCCCTAAAAAATTGTTTGGTTTTGAAATGATTTTGGAAATGGATTTTCCAAAAAAAAAAAAAGAAGGATTGAAAAAGGGTAAAACACTAAAACCTCCCATGTTTTTTTTTTCGTGAAAAACTGTCTCTTGAATAAAATATAGTGATAAAAACTACTAATAAGAGGTTGAGAGAATCAAGCAAGATATAGAAAGCAGAAGGTAAAAATCGAGAAAATGAAGCCTCCCCTCTCAAGTATAGAGAATTTAGATTTCAAATAAAAAGAGAGGTATTTATTATCGTCATTACCATCTTTTTAGTTGACATTATCTTTCGATATTTATTGAGGATGTCAAATATTTGTACGATGACATTGTTGAAAGACTAAATGGAACTAAGAGGGGTTCAAACTTATTACTTATGCTTAGTATTGCTGTATGTATTGGGCATACATTCAGTACCCTGGAATGCATTTGGTAGAGATATCTCTCCCTCTCTTTGTTTTGAGCAATATTGAATGTTAAAAGTTAAATATTTTCATATTTTTCCTTTTGAATGTATAAGAATGAAAATTGTCACTTGGGGGGAGGGGGGAGTGACTAGCAATTGCCATGCTGGACTCATAATTGTGTGATGATAATAGTAAATGTGCGTTTGAGCCATTGTGATAATATTGAAATTATTTTTTAAGAGAGAGAGAGTGAGGAGAAAAGTTGAATGGAATTCACTCTCCCTTTAACTTTTTGTGAGGGGGAGTGTTGAGATACAAAGACTTATGCACACGCTATTACCTGTTCTTAAGTGTAATTAGAAGAAAAAAAGTATAAGCCCAAACTAATATTCCAAATCTTGGATTGTGAAAATAAGTCGTGGCTCAAAATTAGATTGTGAGCTGAGATTGGATTATAGGCTAATGGGCTAGTTTTCGAAATAGGTTAATTATACTAGCAAGAGTTTTGGGTTTTAAAATGGGTATCAAGGGTTTTTAATTGGATAATTTTTTAAAAAATTTAATTTTTAGTCTATGTGTATTTTTACAATAAATAAATGAATTTAAAATATCTAAAATGGATAAAATAGATTATTTCATTGTGAGTTTATTTTTGCTAATCCCGAATATATAGTGCAATGTTCTTTGATTAACTCTGGTGAGGTATTGTTCGCTTTATCTCATTGGTATCACGGTTTTGTCCTAAGTCCAAGATTTCTTTAATACACATCCAATTTGAGATTGTGACTATTTAAACAATCCTACAATTGATTGCAATATATATCAAGTAATGATGGAATTTTCTTACTTGGAGAAAACATATTATACAAAATTATACATACAGACATATATATATATATATATATATATATATATATATATATATGAGCAATAGGAAAGTTTTGAATTTATTAATTGAAATAAGACCTGATAATTTAAACAAGAAAGAAATAGATGGGCGGACAGTTATCGATTGATTAATCAAATACTGAAAAAGTCTCGGACACCATCTTATAAAAAATGAAAAAAAAATTAAAAGAAAAAAGGCTGCATAAGACCACTGCTTCCCATGAATTGACAACACAATGAGGAATGAAGGGAAAGAATGGGAAAATTATTGATTATTTAGGTGGTATGGAGTGGCAATTAAGCAAGTAATTAAGGGCAGAAATTGATTAATTAATTAATTAAGAGAGTAGGTTAAGGGCACTTGGGGCTTCCTCGCTTGGTCTTCCAGTTGTTGTAGCAAGGGCAGCTCTGCTTGTTGCCATAGGTGCCGGCGGGAACGCAGAGGCACTTTGCGCAGCACTTTTGGCAGAAGAACATGCATGGCTTCTTGAAGGCTGTCGCCGAGCAACGCGTGGTGCACCTCGGCTGACATTCTGCTCCACCAATATAATTAATTAAATACATTATTATATATTACGAAAATCTTATACTTGACCTCCACACTTTGGCTTATGGGTCTGTCCTATAAAAAGTGATTTGCATGATTAATGTCAGACCATCTTTATATATACATTCAATGTACACTGACATCTGATATCACATAAACTAACTCTAATATCAAATTTAATGATTTTAGACCTAACTGCAATGAGGTATTGGTTGTCTTGGTCTCATTGATCTCACAGATTTGTCGAAGATCAAATTATCTTTATAAGTTTAAGATTTTGTTAATACAGATTTGATGTGAGAATGTGATACTAACTCAACTCATTTTGGGTAGATGTTAGGAGTCATAATTAACCTAAGTGCCTTCCAAAAGTAGGGTCTGATAATTGAATGGTAAAAACTAGATTGTATATAGAACTCACCTTGAGGATGTAGGCTGCCTTGGGTGGTTCCAGACTGCAATCCCATCAATGAAAAAAAAAATTAAGGAGCATATAAATAAATAAGAGTTTAGAAAAGAAAAGAAACAAAGATTAATGTTCCCCAAGATTTGATTAGTTTCGAATTTTAAATTTGGCTTTGTATGAATGTGTATACTTTTTATAGGATACTTATTTTGTTTAAATTATGCGTAAATCTATATAAATTTAAAGTTAAGATTTAAACTTTGCATTTTCAATTATTGTCCTATTTTGTTTAAATTATGCGTAAATCTATATCCAAACCATTAGGCCCTCTTTAGAACTTAAGAAAAAATTAGGGAAATGAAAGTAAAATATCAAGGAATTCATATTTTCATGTTTAGTTATCAAAAAAAGGAAGAAAGAAAATAAAAATTATATTAAATCTACGAACAAAATTTTAATTTTAAATATCATTAAGTTTTTCCTAATTTTTAGTTATATGAAAACAAACTTTCATTTTTCTCTACGATTTAATAGAAAAATAAAGTATAAAGAAAAATGAATTTTCTCTTTATTTTCTTTTTTTTTTTCTTTTTCCAAACAAAATCCTTGATTCAAACAGACTTTTATCCTATGTTTTGAGGGATCTCTGATTTCAATTTTTATTTTATTTGGATAAAATGTAATACAAATTTGCACTAAAATTTATTTAAATCCACCTAAATTCAAATCCAAAATCTTTACTCCCAAATGCAGCATTAATATTAGGGAATTTGATGCTAGAGGCTGGTGTCAAGGAGGGAGACAACTAGAAGTTGGTCATATTTCGAGAAAAGTTTTTCGAGAGGACCAACTCCCATCAGTCTCCCTTATCCAATGAAAATATACCGAATAATAAATCCGATCTCATAATATGTGGGTCCTATTATGCAAAACTTACTATTTGAAATATTTTCATTAAATCAAAAGGCTACCACATTCTTCCTTGGGAGAATCAATTTCCTTTTCTTTCTTTTTTTCTATATTTTGTTGTGTCATCAAGTCAGACCTCGAATGGGTAAAAAAATAAAGAGAGAAAATTCGCTATTACCGTTTGGCGGTTGCTTTGTTGGAGCTGAGATGCTGCCGTGACTCCTGCGCTAGAAGCCTACGAAGCCCAATTTTCAAAAACATTACTTTAAAAAACCATACATACATAATTAAAGCAGTAGGTAATGTAGTTAGGGGAGGCGGTGGTCCTGGTGGATCTGAGACATACAAAAGTTAGAAGGCTAGCTAGCTACTAGCCACCATACATATGATCTCACATAAAGTTCCTAGCTAGATTTACACATGGAAATTTTAACTCATGTTACTCCTCCACTGGGTCACTTTATAAAATAACATGCTTTTTCAGTAGCAGTAGCAGTAGCAGCAGCAGCTTTGTTTTTTTCTTCCTCGTTTTTTTGTTGAGTGAATCACTGGAGATGGGTTTGCTTTTGTTGTTGCGAGGCAGTAAGTAGTGAAGATGCTTAAAGACTTGCTAAGAGGCAATACCAAGATCTGAGTATAATTAAGCAGCTTCGATACTAAGCTTACCCTCTTTCATCCCTTCTAAGATTTAAATTCGACTTGAATCTATTCTTCTGCTTGCAGTAAGTAAACTACACTACCAGCTATAGCTACCAAAATGCAATATATAAATTTAAGGTGAGAGATCTTGGATATTTATTAATGTTAAAATGCATGGAGACAGAGGGCAGTACAAATTCGTAAAATGTACCTGGTTTGTCGTTGCAAGCAAAGCAAGCACGAAAGCAATGCAGAGCATGAGAATGCCAACTCTCCTGGCCATTTCCCTTCGCTTAATTCAATTCCCAGAAAGAAAATATGGGGGAGAGAGAGAGAGAGAGAGAGGTGGGGTGTTGGAGTTTGAGGAGGAAGAGGGGGGTATATATAGAGAGAATGAAATGGCTTATGGCTTTGATCTGCACAGTGTGGGAACTGAGAAGAGATTGGAAGCAAGGACAGTCCACATTGTTGAAAGTAAGTGAGGTAAGAAACTTCCTGCCCTTTTTAATGACCTTACTGCCCATTATTAACACCAACACATCACCTTGACCCCTGCCACTTTAAAAATGGCACCTCTACGGCTCTACCCAAAAAAAGGGAAGAAAAAAAATGAAGAGAATTGATATAGTTAAGCTCTTAATTACTTTTATTTTTTAATTAATTAGAAAGTTCATTAAATTTAAAGTGCATAATGAGAGTAACTCATCGCCTGCCACATAAGACTATCTGTATATATTTTAATTTCTATTATAGTGCATAAGTACATTATGTGAGTATCGGTTTTTCTTCTTTTCCTTTTTTGTAGTTGAGTCGCGAGACATACAAGCCCGTGTCTAGTTTCTATGCATCCTTTTTTTGATGTTTCATTCTCTTAAACTCATCAACATAAAACTGCTTTCGTATCGTAAATATCTCACTGAGTACGTTTTCATCTGGATGCAACAGGGTACAGTTAAGAATGGTTTATATGAAATGGAACTCGTCAATTCGTCCACTCAAAATTTATTTTAAATAAGAACCGCAAGTGCCTAATAAAAATTAAAACCAACTTTGGACATGATTGATAAACTTTTAAAATTTTTAAAAATAAAAAATTAAATACAACTTGAAAATTTATCGTAAAATAATGAACACTAATCTTATGCTTGATAATTCAGGATTCAAATCTTGGGTTTGAAATTCATGTAAATACAAATTCAAATCTATTTAAATTCTAAAATTTTCATATTTCCAAACATAACTTAATTTATTTAAGCTTAGTAGTTAACATGGGGAAGGCTAGAATGGTAAGTTTGTAGGGAAGGAGGGGACATGGTACTAATGTGGAGATAGCTCTAACCATGTGCAGATGCAAACATGGAGGCGACGAAAAGGCCCCGTGACCATGTGCACCCACATGCTCCCTCTATTATTACACTCTTTGAGTTGGGACCCCCTCCCCCCTTCTCTCTTCATTATTATTTTATGAGCACTGTTTGGCAGACATGAAATTTAAAAACTAATTAAATAAAAAAAAGGGAAAAAGAAACAAGAGGCAAAGTGGATACAATTTATTAAACTTGCAAGAGCCATATGCACACCTTTGCCATTTGAAGTTTGTTATTAGTTGAGGCTTTGGCCGGCAATAGTCATATTCTCTCCTACCTTTTTCTTTCCTTCATGCCTCTCTCTATAAATGCCCCACTCTCTCTCTCTCTCTCTCTCTCTCTCTCTCTCTCTCTCTCTCTCTCTCGGTACTTTAAAGCATATAAATAGTTAAACAAAAAGTTTCTTAAGCCAAACTTTATATATGTGTGAAATCATCGTAAGAAGAAAAATCCAATACAGTTTCTTCTTTAAAAAAAAAATGAGCGACACCTCCATTTATTTATTAATATATTATCACTTATGACGGAGGAATACCGTGGTTACAAGATAAAACAAAATGAAGAGTACAGAAAAATCCTCTAAAAAAAATCAACACCAGCAACCAAACCAAATTAGGACAACAAAAACTAAACATAACTAATAAAGAAGAAAAAATATAAACACAACCAAAATTAAATCAAAATATACTCAACGAAACTTTAGAATTGAACTAACAATGAATGGAAACGAGACCCCACCTATCCATCAGAAGAATTCATTTCAGATAACGTGGTAGAAACTGTTATTCTTCGTAGATTACATTATTTCTCATTTCTCCTTCTTTAGTAAGAAAATCAGCCGCACTATTACCTTCCTTATATTGATGCATCTCCATGACGTTCATTCCTTCTAATTCCATCACGAGCTCCTCCTAAAATTCCCAAAAATACCACAAAGTACATCTACCTTTCTGCAACCAATCAACTACAATTCGCGAGTCACTTCCAATAATTACATTAAAATAATGCAAACGTTTACACAAACGAATTCCTTCCATGATTGCTTTTAATTTTCGCACTATTATTCGTACCATTGCCAAAACAACTTGAAAAAACCACTTTTACCATGTCATGATCATCCTAAATAATTCCTCCACCTCCTGAAGTACCCTGATTGCCCCTACAACTCCCATCACAATTAAATTTTATCCACCCTACTGGAGGTTTAACCCATGAAATAATTTTTTCAGGCCTGTTGCAAACTCTCTGATGCTTAATTTGAAACTCATTCAAAATCTTAATGTTCGACTTCTTTAATTTTTAAAAAAATTAGTATTCTCAGCAATAAAACTAACCCAGAATCGAACACTTCTCCACATCTGATCTGCACTTTGGTAAACTCTTTCCATTCTTATTTTACATCTTCGATTCTAGAGACACCACGTAATCAAATACGGAATCAGCCCGATTAAAATTCCTTTAATAGATGACTTTTGAGCATAGTGGAACCAATTTATCATTTTATTTTTCCAGGGAAGGGATCGTTCGAAAGGAATCCCCAATGCCACACTAGTCTGACGCTAGACCTCTGAACCCACCTCACCTAAAGAAAGAACATGATCAATGTTTTCCTAACTTCTCTGAACACAACAATCATAAGCTGAAACCATCGATATTCGTTTGGCCTGAATTATATCATCTACAGTCAAGCATCTAAAGCAAGCTCTCCATAAACACATTGAGATTCTTCTGAGTAATAAAGAATGTCAAAACTAGTCATTCCACACAAAATTATCACTTCTGCTCCTCATTACCTCCCAAGCCGTTTTTGTAGAAAAATTACCATCAGGAGCAAGCTTCCATATAAAAATATCCTGCCACTTTTACCTGCCGGCACCTGGTGCAAAATTTCCATTGTTTTATCGGCACCAACTAAATCCATAACTAAATCAGAATTCCAATTATTATTCATCCAGCAAGCCTTAATACACAGTTTCTTGTTCAAAATATCCTCAGTGCTCACAGATAACGGGCCTAATGACAGTCACCTGTCGAACCAAAAAGAAGAGTTTCCACCTCTCACCAAAATTTTAACATTATCCATAACTTATGGAATGGTGGCCATAATTGATTTCCAAAACTGAGAGTCATTTGGTCTCCCCTTCCTTATTAATAAATGATCATTTCTGCAATATTTAGCCCTGAAAAAAACCTACCCACGGATTGTTAGAGGTGAGCAATCTAAAAGCAAATTTCATGAGAAGAGATTTTTGAACTTCCTTAAGATCTCTCAAGCCCAGACCCCCTTCTGAGGTAGGTTTACAAATTTTCCCCCAAGAGCACCAATGAATCTTCCTTTTATCTTTCACCTCTCCCCATAAAAAATTAGAAAAAAGAGATTTAATGCGAAAATATGTGACCTGCAAAACCTTAATAACATACATCAAATGAATACGCATGCTAGACAACACATGTCTTAATAAAATCAATCTTCGTCCTTGCAAAAGCAACTTAGATTTTCATCCTACAATTTTCTTTCTAATTTTCTCCACAAAAGGCCCCAATGTCCTGGAAGACAATTTTCCAAACACCAAAGGCACACCCAAATATGTAACTGAAAATTTACCTTCCATGAAACCTGTGATTCTCAATAAACCATGCTTCCGAGCAAGAGTGATATATTTCGAAAGGAATAACGCTGACTTCGTATTACTGATTTTTTGACCTGACCACTTCTCATACATTTCCAGAACGTAAACTAAATTTCTAATAGACCTCTTCCCACCATTCGCAAAAATAAGAATATCATCCGCATATAACAAATGCAAAACCAATGGTGCCCCAATCGGATGATAAAATTAACCAATCTGGCCAGTCACATAGTTTTTCCTAAGCAACCTTGTCAAAACCTCCTCCACTATGATGAATAAATAAGGAGAGAGTGGATCCCCTTGCCGCAAGCCTCTTATAGATTGAAAAAACCCTTTAAAGGTTCCATTCATCAAAACAGAAAACCATGGGGACTCCACACAATTTTTTATGAGTTTGCAAAACCTCTCAGAGAAACCAAAAGCCTTAAGAACCTCAAGAAGAAAATTTCAATTCACTCTATCATAAGCCTTAGCCATATCGAGTTTTACCGCCGCCAACTATTTTTTTTGTGCAAAGACTGTACCATTTCTTGAGCAAGTGTAATATTTTCAAAAATACTACGCCCAGGAATAAAAGCGCCTCGTTCATGCGAGACCAACTTATCAACAACCTCGGTTAGTCTAAAAAAAATAATCTTGGAAAGAATTTTATAAGCCACAGAACATAAACTAATAGGCCGGAATTTATCAAAGCTAGAAGTATTATCCATCTTCAGAATTAAAATAATAAACGAAGAGGAAAAAAACTTGGAAAGAGTAGTGCCCTGAAAAAAATCCATAGCCACATCCAAAAGATCTTTTTTTACAATGTTCCAGCAAGATTTATATAATTCAAAGTCAAATCCATCCGGTCTCGGACTGCTTTCTTTGGGAATAGAGAACAACGCTCTTTTAACCTCTTCTTTTGTCGGTTCGACGTAAAGGAAATTATTATCAACATCTGAAATTTGCCTTTGAATTAACTCGGAGAGATCGCATGGTTCAACCGCTAAAGACTCTAAAAGAAAATTTTGGAAAAAAATAGTTGCTTCATTATGAATTACTTCTGCACCCACCAATATCCTCCTGTCGTTCAGAACCATCCGGTCTATACGACTCTTATTCCGCTTCTAACTGATAACTAAATGGAAGAATTTAGAATTTTGATCTCCCTCAATCAACCATTTTTTTTTTTTCGCAATTTGTCCTAGGCGAGATGTTTCCCTATTCTCCCACACCTGAATCTCCAACTTAATAGTCAAGTAATCAGCTTTTACGTCCTCAAAAAAAACTGCTTGCAATTGATTTTCTAGATATTCCATCCTTTCCTCGAGAACTTTTAAATTTTCTCCCACTCTCCCAAAGACATTTTTATTTCATGTACGTAATGCGACTTTAGTTCTCTTAAGTCCAACAGCAAGTTCAAAAGACCCGATGCTAAGTCATTCCTAATCCAGCAGTACAGTATTTTAAATTAGACTTAGGTTCTATTTGGAAATTGAAAAGAAAAAGAAAAGAAAAATATCAAAGAATCAACATTTTCACGTTTGGTTGTCAAGAGAAAGGAAATATAAGGGAAAATGAGTTTCTATTGTTTATGGTGTGACTCTTATACTTCGGGAGTTTATAAACAAAGCGAAAAATATATGGATGTGGTCTTGGTGCGGGCATCAGTGAAGTCTCATCGACGAGTGGACAGAATCATCAACGAGTGGCTTTCTCTACCTCGTCGACAAGTGTCCTGTTCTCGTCGACGAGTGGTCGCTAGGCTACGAGAAAGAATTTAAATTTTGAATTTGAACGTCAGAGTGGTTGGATATTTGGAGGGAAACCTCCGAGGGGTTGTTATATATGTTCTTCTGGACATATTTCAACATGTAAGAGAGTAAGAAAGAGTGAGAGAAGGAGAGAAGATCATTGTATTGTGTGACTTTGATTTTCATAGTGAATCTCTTGTCGATTGCTCCCGTGGATGTAGGTTTTGCCGAACCATATAATTCTTGGTGTCGTTGCACTTATCTTTACTTTCTTTATCTTGCTATGGTTGTGGATATATTCTGTATTCACCATTTACATTGTATGCCAGTGTATGGTTGATCTTTTACAACAATATCATTATTCCACTGCGCATTGTTGGAAGATGTCCTTATTTTCACAACAATTGATATCAAAGCGTATTGTATGACCTCTGAATTTAAGGATCTCGTGTTGTAACAAGGCATGGTGAAGATTTATATAGAATTTCAATCGGATAGCATGGATGCAACGATTTGGAATGAATTGGGAGCAATCATTCATCTTTGTTTGGCTAAGGACATGTTGTATCACATCATGGATGAGAATTATCCGGCATTAGTTTGGTGAAAACGGGAATGCCGATATATGTCTAAGGGTTCGTCAAAAATCTACAAGTGTAACGGAGAAAGACTCAGAATGTAGTGTTGGAGATATGCTACGTAATTCATTGGGTTCGGAGTGCCTCACGGGTGATTCTTGAATCTTAGTCATTGGATGCTTTTATCCTAGAAAATGGTTTGACACTGACAGGTCAGTTTATACTAGTAGTATTTTGATGGAAAATAATATTTCATGAAAAATATTTGTTATTAGAAATGTCAAAATCAAAATGTATGATGGTGTTGTAAAAGCCATATGTGATGTAAAGCATGAATCGGGTCTAAGGAAGAATGGTATTTTCATTGCAAATTTTATACCGTAATGGATATTGTTACGAGTCTGAATGTGAAGAAATGAAAATTTGTGGTAACTTGATAGTGATGAAAGAGGATGAAGTAGCGGGAAATATTTTCGCACGACGGGATGTTACAGTTGTAGGTGAAGTTGCAATTGTTGAGTCTGAATCAGGTTTCTTGTGGCATATGCGGTTAAAGCATATGAGTGACTACATGTATTCAGATGTTTGGGAACCAATGATGATAGCATTAGGGGATAGACATATGTTTTTCGTGAGATTATCACGAAGGTTCTTTGTGTACTTCATGTAGTGGCTGAGGTGGAGAACCAAACCGGGAGAAAGATTCTCAAGTCAAACATTGGAGCTGAGTACGCTGGTTTGGTTTAAGAAGCTTTGTGAGCAGAGCAGGTTATATGCAGGGCTTGCAAAGTGCTTCTTGGTGAAGTCAGTGAGTATGGTGCATTTCTCATGTGACCGATCACTAAAGGTATTGATAGATGGGAAAGTTGCAGGTAAATTGTGGGCAAGTTTTGCGGTGGACTACTTGGTTGTGAGTGGATGTCCACTAGTGTAATATTTTAGTAATGGAGGAACTAGGCTTGGTGTTATGTCTGGGCAGTGCATCTTTCTGGGTTATAAGAAAGGTGGGTGTAAACTAGATGATCCTATGGCAAACAAAGGGGTGATCGAGGACATGACTTTTGGTGATAAAGTCATGGGGCAGCGTATTCAGTTAAAGGAAGAGAAACAAATTCCAAAAAACTATAGTAGCAGCAATCATGTTATTGATCAGGTGGAGTTAGAGACTCAAGGCAGAAATGCGGGGAGTTCTATCTCGGGTCAATAGTATCATGGTATAAATGGGCATGTGATGCAGGTGGAGCAACAGACTCAGGGCAGAGATGACATTGTTCATATTGCAGGAGTTTTAGCTCAGGAGACCAGTAGGATCACGATTGGCTCATGTGTACTATCGGACCGCTACTCAGGTGTGTGAGTTGGTGAGGCTTCCAGTGTGGAAGAGAGTGATAGGATGGCCATGGAGTGATGTATCTGTTATGTGTAAATGACATGCTATTGACTGGAAAGGCTTTGACTGAGGCTAATCAGTTGGATACTCTGTTGAAAATTTTTGACATAAATGTTGGGTATGGCCAAGATGGGTCTTGGTTTGCTAATTCACTTGAACAAAACTACAGGGAGATTGTTATCTCAGAGTGGTTTTGTAAACAGGGCTACAGGGAGATTAGTGTTATCTCAAGGTGGCTTTATGGACGACACTACAGGGAGACTTTTGTTTGCTATCTCAGGCGAGTTCTATGGAGAATCAATATGGAATGTCTACCGCTCGATACCCAAGGACGGGCTGTAATGTCTTGGATATGTCAAAGGTTCTCCATGATTGTGCAATGGGGTGTTTCAGTAGGCAACAGAGTGAACCGTCAATTGTTAGTTTTGTTGAAGACTATGCAGGGGGCTTTGGTAATATAAGGCTTGCAACAACTTTTGTGCTTATTATTGCGGGATGGTCTTATTGGAAGCCTAGGGTGAAGTCTTCGGGTGTTGTATTTACAATTGTATCGGGGTTTATGGTAGAAGTTGAAGCTACCATCGGCAAGTTGAAGTGGCGTTGCTTGGACTTGGTGCATGCCTCCAACTGCTAGAGGGGAGACAATCCCAACCGAACATTCAGAGTTCAAGGTGGAGTAGTTAGATATATTTTTTGAGTTCTCCTAAAGGGCGTATAATCACCAAGGTGGAGATTTTTATTTATGGTGTGACTCTTATACTTCAAAAGTTTATAAACAAAGGGAAAAACATATGGATGTGGTCTTGGTGCAGGGCAACAGCAAAGACTCGTCGACGAGTGGACAAAATTGTCGACGAGTGGCCTTCTCTGGCTCATCGAAGAGTGCCATGTTCTCATTGACGAGTGGTAGCTTGGATATGAGAAAGAATTTAAATTTTGAATTTGAACGTTGGAGTGGTTGGATATTGGGAGGGAAACCTCCGAGGGGTTGTTATATATGTTCTTCTGGACATATTTCAACATGTAAGAGAGTAAGAGAGAGTGAGAGAAGGAGAGAAGATCATTATATTGTGAGACTTTGATTTTCATAGTGAATCTTTTGCCGATTGCTCCCGTGGATGTAGGCTTTGCCAAACCACATAATTCCTAGTGTCGTTGCACTTATCTTTACTTTCTTTATCTTGCTATGGTTGTGGATATATTATATATTCACCATTTACATTGTATGCGCGTGTATGATTGATCTTTTACAACAATATCATTATTCCGCTGTGCATTGTTGGAAGAGGTCCTCATTTTCACAACAATTTCTTTCTTATTTTCATTTTCTTTTCTTTTCTTAAGTAAAATATTTAATCCAAATAGACCATTAGTGTCCTTACACTCCTTACAACATTACATGCGGGTATCTTGAAGCTTTTTACCTAAAGGTTATATATACCCTATTTGAAGTTGAATATTGAAACCATATGTCAAGATATAGAAAAAATTTCACAAAGCTCTGTCCATGAAGTGCACTAATGAATCGCATAAATTGTTTTATGTTATACCTTTTTCATCGATTTTCTTCTGTTTTCTTTTGATTTGCCTATGTGTACATAAGTTTAAGATAGTTTTTAGGAGCGTAAATTTTTGAACTTGGATTTAAATTTTTAAGAATTTGTTACAAACTAGATATATATATATATATATATATATATATAATTTTAGAGTATAACATGTCAAAATCTACACAAACTCAAATTCAAAATACAAAATTCATGCTAGAACCACATTTTTTTTTCAAAGAACCACATGATCACTGTATTTTACAACATACACTCTTTTCTTTGTATTTTTCTTGTTTCAGCTACTTATGTACTACCAATTAGCGAGCTACTTAAATATACTTAACAATTTCATCACCCTCGTTTTTTTCTCTCTTTCAAGTCTTTTTTATGCCTCACTAGTTCTCCCTTGCTATGTGACTTGTGGCTTTCGTTGATTTTTCTAGTAGTTAAAAGTATATAAATAGTTAAAATAGAAAGTTTAGCATAGAAAATGAGGGGCCAAAAGGCCTTGAACCACACTCCATATATGTCTGAAATCATCATAATAAGAAAAACTCAATATAGTATTTTAAGTTGGAGTTATGTCCTTACATTATTATATACTTGTCTTTTCAACGTTTTTACACGAAAAGCTATATAGAATCCTATGTCAAGATATGCTGAAAATTCACACAAAGCTCTTTACACGAAGTACATTATTAAATTGCATGAATTGTTTCATTATATTATTTTATATCGTTTTTCTTCTATCATCTTCAATTTGCCTATGCATACATAATTTTAAGATAGTGTTTGAAATTTTTGAGTTTGAATTTGAATTTATATGAATTTGTTAGAAATTAAGTCAGTATAATTTTAAACATACTATGCATGACATGCCAAAATTCACATAAACTAAATTTAAACTACCAAATCACTCCCTCTCCTTCTTTTGTGATTTTCCTATTTCAGCTTTATATCGTACTAGGAATGAACATCTGAACTAGGCTTATCTAATAATTTTTCCTTCCTTTTTTGTGTTCATCCTATTTCAACTACATTTTACAACTAATAACTCTCTCTCTCTCTCTCTCTCTCTCTCTCTCTCTCTCTCTCTCTCACGCGCACACACACACAGCTACTTGTTGTACCACTAAGTCATTGAAGGCATCTCATGATGACCATTATAATTAATAAATGATGGTTTAGCTTTACATGACAGAATTAAAGAATTATCAATTATGGAGCTATCACTATCACTATAATAGGCTCCTTTTATCATGATGAGCACAAGAGCCATGTGAGTCTTGTCCCTTTGGTGCATGGAGAGAAATCAATTAAGGTCAGCCCCTGTCGCATTCCTCCTCTTTAATTAATAGGATTAATCTCTCCTATTCACATGTGATAGAGGAAGTATATATATATGTTAGAATATATATTTTTAATAAATATATTTTTATTACTATTAAATTTTACTAATCAATATTACCATTAACTTTAGCCAATATTAAACATAAATATTTATAAAAATTCTACTAGAAAATGACCTATTTCCATATCATATATGTCTACATGTATGGTGAATTTTTTATTAAATAAAATATGTTTACTTAGATATATATATATATATATATATATATATATATATCAAAATATTAAGAAAAATTCAACCTCATGAAACATCATACAAATTCGAGGATGCAAAAAGTTCTAGTTGAAAATGGTTTGACTAACTTTTTTTTTTCTTTTGAATTTGTCACAATCATAAGGAACCACCTTGTAGATACTCCATTTTGTCTGGGACTAATATAGCAGAATTTATTTTTCAGGTCTAATTTTAGTGGCCATTTGGGTCTTTTCTTAGTCCAATTTGTGAAGTTATGGATAATTGTGTAAATATTCATTAATACAATAAAAATAATAAAAATATAGGGAAAAAACTAAATATATGGAAAATGAAAAAAATAAATACATTGAAAAAAAATAAGAAAAAAGAAAAGAAAAAAAATGAAACCAAAAAAAAAAAAAAATCATTAGGTCAGCATCTTCATCTTTAAACCTATAAGAAAGTAAATTAGCAATTAGACATATGAGAAATTGTACAATTAAACATGCGTGTGAACTTAGACATAAATATATCAATTCAACTTAAATTTGATTGATCAATCAAACTCTGATTGAGCAATTCAAAATTAATTGAATTGTTCCTCTATGCTTATAAAATAGGGAGCTTCAAAAGGGATTTGGGGGAAAGAAAAAATAGAGTTGCTTACAGAATGAGGAGTAAGGAGAAATTATGAGAGAAAAATATTGGGAGGGTTTGAGGTTCGAATGAGAGGAGTAAAAGGTTAAAGGGCAAAAGCCGTAAAGGTAGTAGAGTTGAAGATTGGAGGAGATGGAAGACAGAATTTGGTTCTTTAAATTCCATTTAATTCTGTTTCAATTTTTTGGAAAATTAAAATTGCAGAATTTTAAGTTCAAAATTTTGTAATTTGAATGCGAGTAGAATTTTAAAACAAAATTCAAATTTATCTAAAAGGAAAAGCTTAAGAATTTCCTTGATATTCACCATATAAATTTGGATATTTAATTCGAATTCGAAAGCCGAGACTCGAATCTGAAAGCTTGGACCCAAATTTGGATCTGTCAAATCTGAATACCCATAACCCAGGTCAACTTAACCAGGGTCCAAGTCCATTGATCCATTGACCCAAACTTGAACGACCAGACCTGAGACCTAGGTCAATACTGACATGGGTCTACTACTCCTTGATCCAACTCGGGTCCAAGTCAAATAACCCGAAGTCCTAGGACCTAGGTCAACCTTGACTTGGCCCCGTTGGCTCATTGACCCAAACACATTTGGACTTAAGACCTAAAGCCCAAATCCTCAATTAAACTTTAATCAAAGCCCCAAAATGAGCTTCAACCCATCTAATCAAGCCCACTTCCAAATTGAGTCTGTTGGGCTCGACCCAATTGGTCGAGCCTCATTTCATTTAGTCCAAGCCCAACTCTTTACAAACTAATCGTCAAAGCCCAAAGCCCAATCTAAGCTCAGTCCATTCAGACCCAACCTAACCTAAGCCTAACTTAGCCTAACCAACCCAAACCACACAGCCTAGTTGATAAAAGCCCAAGACTAGTTTTATATATATACGCATATATTATTTTTTTCCAAAACATTAAGAAAAATTCAACCTCGTGAGACATCAAACAAATTCGACAATCATATTCAACTAAATGCCATTCATTATGAGTCTCATCTAAAGTGGACACAAAAGTTGTTGGCTACAAGTCAACAGTCAATCGGCTTGTAGGAAAAGTGTGGTTGTAATTTTAAAGGGTAAAATCCAGTAATACTCCCTCACTTTTTAAAAAATAATACTTTATGCCCTGAGTTTTCAAGAACTACCACAAAACCCTCTAAGATTCAATTTTCTTGACAAAATGAACCATTTTTTAGTTGACCATTAATCAACCGTTAAGTTTAGTGAAAAATGAAATTGCAAGTGCATGATCTTCATCTAAGCAAGCGTCTTCTATCTCCCTCTAAACACCTTATTTTGTCTAGGGCTTATATAACACAAAATCGGGCAAAATTTATTAATGCATTACAATAGGAAAATATAAGGAAAAAATTCATGACAAAAGTGAAAAAAAAATTGAATACATTAAAAAAATAAATAAAAACTAGAAAAGGAAAAATGAAACAAAAAGGTGGACCAGCATCTTCAACTTCAAACCTATCAGCACAAAAGGAAATTCTACAATTAGACATGTGAGAATTGTGAATTAAAACATGTGAGTCAATTTGAAATAAATTTGATTTATCAAATTAGGTGTTGATTGATCTAATCAGTGTTAAATTGAGTAATTCCCCACATCTATAAATAGTAAGCTTCAAAGGGGGGGTTAAACACATAGGCACAGAGAAAACATAGTAAAAGAGTGGAATTACTCAATGAAAATTTTGAGGAAAAAATTGTAAAGAAAAGGCTGGGTGGCTGACAATTTGAAAGGTTAAAGGAAAGGTAGTTCGAATGGCAAGTGCAGCAGAAGGGAATTTAAGAAGGCTGAAGCAAAGGAAGAGGAAGTTGTAAAAGTCAAAATTCAGGGACAGAGGTAAATGCTGATTCATTTGTTATTGGTTTTGTTTTAATATATGAAAAATGCTGAATTTTGAACTCAGAATTCAATCATTATAGTTCATATTTAGATAAGATAACAATTCATATTTTTTTCCCAAAAAATTTCAAATAAATTCAAGCATTTGACTCCAATCAAAATATCCAAACACAGGACCCGGATCTAACCCAAATACCCAACTTGCGTCTAATGATCCAGGTCTAACCTAAAAACTTTTACCTAAGACAATGTTGACTTCATTCAACTAAGCCTTCAATCCATCTACAATTTGAGCTCAAAACACATGAGACCCAATTGGGCCTAACTCAATTTAAGTCAACCGGCCCACAGCCTAGCCCAACTAGTTGACCCAAAGCCCGACCCAAAAGAAACCTAAACTAAGCCCAAAGCCCAAACCATTCCTAAAGCCTAGGCCTTGTTGGTTCTAGCCCAACCTTAACCCAACCTAACTGAACACCTAAGACCCAATTGGGCCTGTCTTCAACCCAATTACTTGCAGTACCCTAGTGTAACTCTACCCAAGTTAAGTTAATCTAATCTAAGACCCAAAATCTGTTCAGTTCCCAAGAAAATTCCAATGAGATTGGATAAGAAAGTGAAATCAAAATTAAAAAGGGGATTTACCATTTAGCTATTCAAATTTGCGCCTTAGAGAGCTTGAGGCTCTCTATTCGCTCGATCAAAACCTGCAATAATGAGAAAAAATGAATGAAAGAAAACAGAGAAAAGAGAAGAGATTGAAGATGGAGAAAACAAAGATCAGGTTTTACCTCTTTGATAAAACCAAGCTTGGATCTAAACGAGGTAAAGAGTTTTAACCTCACAAATCTTCATTCAAACCAAGAAAAAAGAAAAAGGGATCAAGTGAGAGAACAGAAAGAATAGAAAAGGAATAGAGAGAGAGAGAGAGAGAGAGAGAGAGAGAGAGAGAGAGAGAGAGAGAGAGAGAGAGAGAGAGAGATCTATAAGGTATGTGGTGTTGACAAAGCGATGCATGGATTCTTTTAACGTCTCCTTTTCTCCCAAAACAAGGCTCATCAGATGAGCTAAAAATTTTGTTATTTTTCAGCTATTGACAAAGTGTCCAATATATTACTGCTCCATTTTAGAAAAGGATACAATGGAACCAGGTTTCAAAGTCTGATATCATGCCTTGGCATTCCCCTTGAGAGTGGCTGCAAATGCTCGGCATATGACAGCATCTGGTTTGCCTTGCAATTGCATTAGCACTCTAAAAGTGTCCAAGATATCAACAAGAATGGACAAACCATTGTATCCCTCAATATTCGGCATTTTAAACTTGTTAGGCAGAGGAACATCCATTACCTCTTTAGTGAAAGAAGGATCTGAAGATTTGACTGACAATTACCTTGTGGATGGATAGTTGCGCATTTCCTCCATTTATCATTGTGGTTATAATATTTGAATAGCCAAAAGACTCGAAAAAAAAATCCTAACATCTTTAAGTACTACTCTAAAATTTTGAAATCTATATTTAAATTTTGAATGGTCCATCACTTTTAATTTTCTCATGTTGATCTCAATAAGATATTGAAACCTTGCATGTTGTTGCAAATGTATGACCTTTGTCTAAGCACGCACCTTCTGCCTCCCGAAACTTGACCATTACTATGCTAGTTAACCACAAAGCAACTTCATGGACAGACTCCACGCCTCCCTTTTCTCTATGAATTGGTGTGTTGCAACAAAATATAAAAAATTCTTAGAGTCTCTCTAGAACATTGACTGGTCCTAAGAGACAACTCATTTCCCATATCATAGTTTTATAGCCTAAAAAAAGTACATTCCTAGAGTATTCTAGGCACACACAAGAACTAAGTTGGTCCAGGTCTGAGTGTGGATCCACTTAGATTCTTTGCATGTCAAGGATACTCTTGAATACACATTTCGATTTTGAGATGGCAAACATGTAGCCTCATACTTCTTTCCATACTTATTAAAAAGTAAACTTGTAACAAAAAAATTTAAAACTTTAACTACTAAAATGATATATTTTAATTTAAAGTAAAAAACACTTACCTCTCATGAAGTTTATAAATTTCAAAAACCTTTTCTAAGGTTTTAAAATTTTTATAGATCTCACTTGAATTTTTTCTAAAAAACATAGACCTTCCCTTATGTTTGATAAAAAGAAAAACTTTTTATGGGATGTAAGTGTCCCAAAGTCAAATATCATATATCAAGGGAGGTCTATAAAACTTGTAAAATCTCAACAGAGTTCTGTAGGTTTTTTCATATTTTAAGGAAGGTTTATTGTCTTTTTACCGAATCTTTGGAAAGGTTAGTGTCTTTTGCTCTTTTAATTTATCAGTGGAGCATGGAAATATTAAAATTATTTGGCATATATACTATATATTAATCCTGAAGCATGAGGCAAACCTAATGTTGACACATGGCATTAGTTTTTTTTTTTTTTTTACATTCGGGTTTTACTATTTTTTTTTTTTTTCTCCTTTCTCACTCGCTTGGCCCACTCTCTCTTATGGCAGACGTAGGGGCCCTATGCAGGCCCCACTATTTTTTTACATCCAATTTTTATATTTTTTTTTTTTTTGCTCTTTTTATGTGTCAACCGACAGAGGCAAGGGTACCACGTAAGCCTCACTATGATGTGGCACTAGTTTTTTTTTTTTTTGGTTTTTTCTTTTGTCCTTTCTCTCTCTCCTACCCAACTCTCTCTCTAGGTAAAGGAAAGGGCCCGTGTGGGCCCCACTATTTTTTGGTATTAATTTTTTTTCCTTTTTTCCATCTCTATCTATGTTAGTCAATGAAGGCAAGGGCCCATGCAACCCCACTATTTTTTGTTCTTACATCTAGCCTTTCTTTCTTGTTTTTTTTTCTTTTTTTTTTTTATTTTTTTTTTATCTTCTCTCTCTCTCTCTCTTTTGTCCACCGACAAAAGCAATGGCCCCACATGGGCCCCACTAATTTTTTTGAATCATTTTGAAACTCTTCTTCTCTCTTTTCCTCATGCTTTTCATGAAGTTGATATGTGGTGATAAATTTTTTTTAACGTCCAGCTTTTTTTTTTCTTTGTCCTCTCTCTCTCTCTCTCTCTTTCTTTGCCCTTTCTCTCTCTCTCTTTCTTGGTTTGTGTGTGTCATCCAACAAAGGAAGAGTCTAGTGAACCGCACTATTTTTTATGTATATTTTTTATTTTCCTTTTTCCCTCTCTTTTGTAACCGTTTGAGACAAGGGCCCCACATGGGGCCCATTATCATGTGGCACTTTTTTTCGTCCAATTTTGCTTTTCTTTTTCCTTTCTCTCTCTCTTTTGCCCCACTCTCTCGCACGATAGTTAAAGGGGCCCACACGAGCCCCACTATTTTTTTTAATATCTAGTTTTTCTTTTTTTTTTTTTCCCCTCTCTTTGTCAGTTGACAAAGGCAAGAGCCCCATGTAGGTCCTACTAATTTTTTTGACATCTAACTTTTTTTGTCCTCAATACTCTCTATATGTGTCAGCTGACAGAGGCAAGGGCCCCACGTGAGCCCCACTAATTTTTTGAATCATTTTGAAACTTCCCCTCTCCTTCCCTCCTGCTTTCATGGACATATGGTGATAATTTTTTTTATATCCATTTTTTATTTTTATTTTCTTCTCTATATCTCTCTCAGCTAGTAAAGGAAGGGCCCAAAGTGGGCCCTATTATTTTTTTTCATTTTTAAACTCCTCTCTCTCTCTCTCTCAATAGTTGGCTCCATTAAATTTTTTATTATTTTTTAAACTCCTTTCATTCTTTTATGAAAAAAAAAAATTAAATCCAATACAAATGAATTCCATTAAAATAATTATTTTAAAAATGGATTCCAACTCAACCACTTTCTTTGTCCATAATTTTATTTTATAAAATTAATCTAAATTATTAGTTTTTACTTTAGTGTTTGTTTATATTTATATATGCTAAAAATATAAAATTAATTTTAATTTATATTATTCAAAAATATATAAATTTATAGGGTAAAAGACACTCATATTTTCTAAAGTTTAACAAAAAGATAGAAATCTCCCTAAGGTTTACCAAAAAGACACAGACCCCTTCTAAAAAAACTTGACTTTTTTGCAAAATACAAGCAAAGGTTTATGTCTTTTTGACAAACCTTAGACTAAGTCCCTACGATTTTTTAAATCTTGGAAGAGATCATTGTTTTTTTGTTAGTATCCTTTGCCTAAATTTATATATCATGTTATATTTTTGTTTAGATACATAATACATATTAAAATTATAAACGTCATTGAAATTATTTTTTAAATATTCAATATAATATATAAAATACAATACACTACAATTTTTTACATACTTTCTACCAAAAGTTTTCAATAACAAAATATTACAATTATATATAAATATATATATTTATATATAAAAATATATAAATGTAGGTAACTTTAGTAGATGTTCAACTTCTCATACATAAAATAAAGTATTTAAATTTTACTCAAAATTTATATTTTAAATTCTCATTCAATATTAGTATGGTCTATATTTATATTTTATTTTTTACTTAATTTTACACTTAAATTGATTAGTGAATAAATTTATATCATATGCATATGTTCATAACATTTTTAAAATTTTATGTACTACATGAAATTTTTATAAATATTATATTATTTATATAAATTTATCCATGTTTGACAATTCTTTTAAACAAATGATGTAAAATAATGTGTTAAATTTTAATATTATTATTAAAATTAATTATTGAAGTAGATATGTACACCCAACAGGAAGCGTGAGCTTTTTTAACTAATCAAAAAAAAAAAAAAAACTGGTTCGGACTAAAAGCCATATTGAGCTTAATGGATACTTGTAGTGGGCAAACCAAATCTCATTGGGTTGGGCCGGTTGGACGGTCTGTGATCAATGTAATGGGCCATCTAAAGTGAGTTCCAATTCTAAGGCCATGGCCCATGGGTCATATGAGCTTTCCTCTTTATGCTTGGAACTTCCTACAAAACTCTATGATCATTGCAATGAGCATGGCCGAACATAAGCCCAAACAATAATTTTCCTTTGTCTAATTTTTCTTTCAAAGTTTTAATCAGGTAACCCTTTTTCAGATTTTGGTTTAGAATTTTTAATTTTTTTGGTTATCGGTTTAGTATTGATTCGGCCAATTTAATAACCATAATTAACCAAATCGAACTGATATACTATAGATATACATAAAAATATGTATTATATATAATATTACATAACATTTTAATAATTAAATTATTTAAAAAAAATCTTATTACGCTAAGATTAATTTAATGATGAATATTTTAAATTTACGTGTTTATTATTATGAAAGAAAAAAAAATTATTTATAGTGATGTTAAAATGTTAAATTATACTTAGCAGTTCAATTTGGTTAACTATTGGATGATAAATAAAAATAAAAAAACGGTCTGGTGCATAAAGCTCTCACATATGTGGGGTTTAGGAAAGTGGTGGGTCACGATGGGTTTATAATATGTAGTCTTACCTTACATTTTTACAAGAGATTGTTTCTACACCTCGAACCTGTGACTTTCATACCACACAACAATAATTTTACCATTGTATGGTGATCTAAAAATTGGTTAACCAAATTTCGGTTAACTATTTTAAATGATTCGATTTTGATTTGCATTTTCTAACAAGTCAAAACTTTGGTTTGGTCAATGATTTTAAAAGTATGATTCAGTTAACCGAACCATACCCACCCATATCCTAAATCCCTCATGTTGCACTCATCTCTCTCCCTCTCTCCCCATTTCCAAGTTCCTGTTGTTTTTTCCCCCTTTCATTTGTTTTGTTATAGTTATCGAAAATATCAAAACATTCATAAAATGTATTTCTATTTTACTTTCATATTAAATTTTGAAAAAGTATGCCAAAAATTATATTTTTGTGTGATTTTTATTTTCCAATTGAAAACAACAATAAAAAATAAAATAAAATGTCAAAAATATTGTATTATCATCGGAGATTTTATTGTAAAATTGGCTACTATTTTTGTTTTTTTCCCTATTCTCGGACTCACACATCCTCTATTCACGAGCATTCCATTTCCCACGTGCCTTAAATCGAATAATTATAATAATAAAACTAAAAAATTCACTAATATGATTGCAAATTAAGAATAAAAACAATTGCATACATGCACATTAAAAAAAAGGGTAAAAAAATCAAGAATAATTTCATCAAGGAGTGAAAATGAAACAAACGTTTGGGATATGAGAATAAGGAAGTGTGTTCGTAGGCACTACTCCAAAATGTTAGAATTGACATTCCACCATTTTAGAGATAATCAAGGTAAGTTTTGGGAGGAATAGGTTTTTGTGCCACCATATGGTAGTATTGACATTTTATTATAGTAACAAAAAATAATATTTTTACATCTTTATTATGTTTTTATTGCATAAATGATCTCAAAATATCAATGACAATGACTATTATCATTTCATATGAACATAATAGGTTAACGGCTAACCTAATCAAAATATATAATTTCCATTTTGGATTCCTAGATGATGCTTGAAGAATAGAATGGTAGGTATGTATATATTACAAAATATTTAAATATTTTTCAATCTTAGTTTCATCCTTTGTAGTCATTCCCTTCACATAATAAGAGTTATTATATATGACGACTTGTTGTAAATGTCAATCTTTGTCGATGTTGACACAAGGTTGTAATCTTTGCATTTAATAATTCGACTAATAAGATTCTATGAGATTGAATGATAAGAGAAAGCAATCTAAAAGTGGTTGAAATAATGTCTCAACGACAGTATAAAAAGTTTTACATTTTATGAATACAGATAGCATTGATTATATTAATGCAAAATACTAAGGAGAAATTATATTGGAGACATATTGTGTGTATTTTAGATTTTAAACACATAATAAATTGGTTCTACATTCATTAATATTAAACATATAAATGAGAGGACTCATTTTCAAAATATTTAAAATTTAGGAAATAGGATTCACAAGGACGTGGAATGACAGATCCCCTGTATGATTTCCCAATAACGATAGTGTCCCTTACGTGTATGACATGTGTAATTGATCAAAAGCTTTAGTTGAATGGTGAATCCAAAAGAAACAACTTTTATTTTGGATTGATGCCTATGATAAGCGTATAAAAAGATGACGTTGACTTGTAATATGTCGTGCGGCATATTAAATATAAGAGAAAGGCAAATATGTTGTCTTAAATGGGGAAAGTAAAAGAGGAGAGAGAAACATACCTTGATGTTGACGCTAGGTCACAATCTATGCATGTGACAATTTGACTAATAGGATTATGGGAGACTGAATGATAATAGAAAGCATCCTATAAGTGGTTGAAATAATGTCTCAAGGACCGTATAAACTTCTTTGCAATTAGGCAAGTATTGCAACAATAGCTACAATCTTCTTTGCAATTAGGCAATTATATATAATAAACTTGGTAATGGGCATAGGCAATGGTTAAGCAATTTTTTTTTCATTATAAATGTTATGATTTCATTTAATTGGTGAATGGGGAGTGAAGCCTGAAAGTATTGTTGGGTTTTGTGGAGCCTAGTTGTGTTTGATCCAGATGATGACCTGACCTTTCTTTAATGAAAGATTTTTATTCTAAGGCTTAGTCCATGGAGCGTAGGCTTGGGTTAAAAATTTTTTGGGCCCGTTTTGTAGCCCATTACTATTTGTAGGATATAAATCGTTGTTATGGTGATTAAGGTGAATTAGTCGTCGTAGTTTGAGAGAGAGCGAGAGAAAATATTGTACTATCGCACTCTCTGTATTTTATTCCTAATTATAGTGAAATCCCTCCGACTCCGTGGACGTGGCAAAATTGTCGAACCATGTAAATACTGTCTTGTGCGTGTGATTGTTTTTATTTGACATGATTATGTTTCCTCTATTTTGTTTTCTCAGAGGATTTGTGAATTTTGTGTTAATTTCCCAACAAGTATGGCTTTATTTCTGTATTATAGAAATTTTTTTATTGGCAAATTGACATTTTGCTAAAAAATTTGGTACATATTTGACATTTTTTTTTAAAAGAATTTGGCCCAATTTTAGAAATATTATTTTATTATATTATATTCCTTCAGATGTGGAGAGAGCATGTAGTGACCCGAATAATAGCATGTTAATAATAATAAGAGGGAGAGAAAATAAATACTGAAACAGAAGAAGGTTGTAGACTTCGTCGACAACATTGCATTTTGGAGATAATATTAAATAATCAAAAATACAGGAAATTACCAAGTTTCGTCAACGAACACAGGATTTCATCGACGAAGGCCTTCAGAATTTCGTCGACGAACACAGGGCTTCGTCAACGAGAAAGTACCGAGAGGGATTTTGGGATAGCCTGAATTTTGTTGACGAACACAGGGCTTCGTCGACGAATTTAATGAAGAACTCGTCGACGAGGTGACGTGTCTCGTCGACGAGCCGAGCTGTATAAATAGAGGAAAGACAGGATTTTTATTCATTCTCTCGCCGTTCTCTCTCTCTTCTCTCTCTCCTACGACTCTCTCTCCCTTCTCTCTTCATTTTCGGCCCCACCAGTCACCGAATCGACGATCCGAAGCTACCACGACGCTCCTAGCGGCTCTACGCATCTACCGGAGCGGATCGTCGGGAAATTGGAGTTGGAAATCATCCCAAATTCAGGATAAGGCCTTTTAGTCTCCTTTTGGCCTTGTGATAGTTATCGGAAATGATACAGGCAGAAAAATACTGATGTTTAGTTCTGGCAAATATTGGTTTCAGGGTATTTTGTAGGAGGCCCTGTGGGTTTTAGGCTAGAGTACAGTAGGGGCTTTTCAAAGATAAGGTAAGGGAAATATGCTATGCTAGGAAAGTTCTGAATACTATGCAATATATTTATTTACGAAAATTATGTATTTTAGTATGGTGTGGCATATAATTATGTATATGGTACGGGGATATGTTTATGAATTTAGTTTCATGATTTTACGAATTTCAGTATTATGATTATACGCATTTCAGTACCATGATTATACGAATTCTAATACCATGATTTTATAATATTTCAGTACCATGATCTTATGAATTTCAGTACCATGATAACACGAACTCCAGTATTACGAATATGTAATTCCATGTTATGATTATTCAGATTTTAGTACGTTATGCAGTATCATGGTTATTTCAGTACTTCAGAATCATGGTAAATCAGATAGACATGTATATAGAAATATATATTAGACGATATCAGACCTTGTTGGACTTGCAGCTATAGAGTACGGTACAGTTACTACAAATACTATGTTACTTTATGAGTGCAACCACGTATTCAGATATACGTGGTACGATCGACCACCTAGGCCCTAGAAGAGGTTAGGCTCCCCATCCAGATATGGGTTGAGGAGGGCAGGTCGATTGACGGAGTTCAGTGATTTATTCTTGGTTGGCCAGTCAGGGTACTTTTGTACTCAGTTATAGGGAAAAGGGGTGTTGTGCTTTATTATTTATACGGTACTTTTGTACTCAGTTATTCATGTTTATATGAAACAGATTTCATGATATATAGTAGCTCATTTGTCACACACTAGTAATAGCATATTTTCTCTTAGTGAGCGTTGGCTCATCCCAGTGTTGATATATTTTTCAGATAATCCAGGTAGGCGAGAAGATCAGGCTCGCAAATAGAAGGGTTTCAGTAGTGCCCTGACAAAAGAGTGAGTATCGTTTTTGGGGAGCATTTTTGTATTACCCTAGCTAGTTCAGGGCAATTTTGGGGATTCAGTAACACATGTATATATTCTTTTGGGAAACATGATAGCACTCTGGTATTGTACAGTGTGGTATATCACTATGTATGGAAGTGTTTGTTTGTATTATGTTTCTCGCTGCTTAGGATAATGTTATGGTATCAGAGCAAGATAATTATTACAGTGGAAAAAAAATCAATTAATTAAGTAGGTCGTTACAGAGCACGTATAATTTGAAATTGTTAAGGACTTTTAAATTATTGAATCTGTAATTATAGAATGTAATTTAGGTGATGCAAAGTAAGGAACATTATGAAATGCAAACAGCAAAAAAAAAATCATTTTTATTTAATGACATGCATATCTCATAAACCATTCTTTTAAAAATGGAGAGTAGTAATGGCCATGATTCCATGAATTCATTGTTCTTTTTAAATAATTAATTATGGAATAAATAATAATTATAATATTTTGACCTAGCTAATCGATTTAAGAAACATGTTTTGATTTTTTTTTTTTTTTTTTGAGTAAATGAGTTTTATTGTGATGGTTCATAAGTTATTAGTTTGTCTGAGTTAAACAGATAATATTTTTATGGCAACATAATGATTTTGGTACTATTTTAAACAACTAATATTAATTCAAAATCCTAAATTGGAATATTTGTGTTGTTGTCGGGTTTAGGATTGGAGTGTGATGCAAGGATTTTTTCATTTTTCAGGAAAAAAATTGAATAGGTGATTGGTTTGGGAAAAGATTGATTACTTGGTCTTTTAATGATACGTTGGATTTTGATCCCTTAAAGGGGAGCGGGATTAGAAGAATTTTTTACTTTGATATTTCAAATTTTTTTGCTTGCTTTTAGTTTCTTTTCTTTGAATTTTTGTTTAGAATTTCAATGATAGATATTTCACTCTCTTCATTGTAAATTCTTCTCTTTCTAATGAAATCTCTTCTTTAACTATCAAAAAAAAAAAAATTTAAATCCTAAATTTTTGTAGCGCACCCCTCTTTAGTTTTTAGTACTATGATTGTGAGTCTCAAACTAATTGTCGTTTATCGTTGTGGTTACAATATTTGAATAGCCAAAAGACTGGAAAAAAAAAGAACATCATTAAGTACTATTCTAAAATTTTGAAATTTCTATTTAAATTTTAAATAGTCCGTCACTTTTAATTTTCACCAACAAATTCAAAAATAAAATCTAAAATTTCTAATTTGACTTTCTTCTCCTCCAAATGAGAGTTCTCTAAGATTCATTACCCTTCTCTCTTCTCCTCTCTTGTAGATCTCAATAAGATATTGAAACCTTACATGTTCTTGCAAGTGCATGACCTTCATCTAAGCCCCTTCTACCTCCCTCTAAACACCTTATTTTGTCTAAGGTTTATATATAACACAAAATCGGGCAAAATTTTTTAATGCATTAAAATGGGAAAATACGAGGAAAAATTTATGAAAAAAAATTGAATACATTAAAAAAATAAAGACTAGAAAAGGAAAAATGAAACAAAAAGGTGGACCAACATCTTCAACTTCAAATCTATCAGCACAAAAGGTAATTCTACGCCTCCATGGGCATGGTGCGATGGAAAGGCATCAACGCATAAGAAGGAGTATCGGGGGTTCAATTCCAAGTAGATACACTCACGGAGCCAGCGGTACCTGTGAATGGTGAAAATTTACTCTGTGAGCTAGCGAGGACCGTCGATGGTGAGAGTTCGCTCTGTGAGCCAGTTGGTACTATGGATGATAAGAGTTCTCTATGAGCCAGCGGGGACTGTGGATGGTAACGAAGATGTGTCCCAGGGTCAGGTTGGCCGAACGTCCAACTGATGCACGGAAGCCATGTCCGCATTCCGAACTTTACTCTGATCAACGAGACCTAGGGGGAGGATGCTGATCCATAGGTTTGGTGCCACACCAGGGGGTCCGAAAGGCTTGTTGGTGGTTGGAGTTCCTATGTAATAAATAAAAAAAAAAACAAAAGGGAATTCCACAATTAGACATGTGAGAATTGTGAATTAAAACATGTGAGTCAATTTGAAATAAATTTGATTTATCAAATTAGGTGTTGATTGATCTAATCAGTGTTAAATTGAGTAATTCCCCACACCTATAAATAGTAAGCTTCAAAAGGGGGATAAACACATAGGCACAGAGAAAACACAATAAACGAGTGGAATTACTCTTTGAAAATTTTAAGGAAATAATTGTAAAGAAAAGGCTAAGTGGCTGACGATTTGCAAGGTTAAAGGAAAGGTAGTTCAAAGGGCAAGTGCAGCAGAAGGGAATTCAATAAGGTTGAAGCAAAGGAAGAGGACGCTGTAAAAGTCAAAATTCAGGGACAGAGGTAAATACTGATTCATTTGTTATTGGTTTTGTTTTAATATATGAAATATGCTAAATTTCGAACTCATAATTCAATCATTATAGTTCATATTTAGATAAGATAACAATTCATATTTTTCCCAAAAAAAATTCAAATAAATTCAAGTATTTGACTCCAGTTCAAAATATCCAAACACGGGACCCGGATCCGACCCAAATACCCAACCCGGGGCTAATGATCCAAGTCTGGCCCAAAAACTTTTACCTAAGACAATGTTGACTTAGCCCTAAATCCATCTACAATTTGAGCTCAAAACACATGAGGCCCAATTGGGCCTAACTCAATTTAAGTTAACCAGCCCACAGCCTAGCCCAACTAGTTGACCCAAAGCCCATACCCAAAAGTAACCTAAACTAAACCCAAAGCCCAAACAAGTCCTAAAGCCTAGGCCCTATTGGTTCTAGCCCAACCTGATTAACCCAACCTAACTAAACCCTGAAGACCCAATTGAGCCTGTCTTCAACCCTTACTCAATACAACCCACATTAAACGAAGCCCAATTACTTGCAGTACCCTAGTGTAACTCAACCCAAGTTAAGTTAATCTAACTTAAGACCAAAAATCCGTTCAGTTCCCAAGAAAATCCAATGAGATTGGATAAGAAATTGAAATCAAAATTAAAAAGGGGATTTACCTTTTAGCTGTTCAAATTTGTGCCTTAGAGAGCTTGAGGCTCTTTATTCTCTTGATCAAAACCTGCAATAATGAGAAAAAATGAATGAAAGAAAACAAAGAAAATAGAAGGGAATGAAGATGGAGAAAACAAAGATCAGGCTTTGCCCCTTTGAGAAAACCAAGCTTTGATCTAAACGGGGTAAAGAGTTTTAACCTCACAAATCTTCATTCAAACTTGTAAAAAAGAAAGATCAAGTGAGATAACAGAAAGAATAGAAAAAGAATAGGGAGAGAGAGAGAGAGAGAGAGAGAGAGAGAGAGAGAGATCTATGAGATATGTGGCGTTGACACAGAGATGCATGAATTCTTTTAACGTCTCCTTTTCTCCCAAAACAAGGCTCATCAGATGAGCTAAAAATTTTGTTATTTTTTAGCTATTGACAAAGTGTCCAATATAATACTACTCCATTTTAGAAAAGTATCCAATGGAATCAGGTTTCAAAGTTTGATACCATGCCTTGGCATTCCCCTTGAGAGTGGCTGCAAATGCTCGGCATATGATAGCATATGGGGTGCCTTGCAATTGCATCAGCACTCTAAAGGTGTCCAAGTCATCAACAAGAACAGACAAACCATTGTATCCCTCGATATTCAGCATTTAAAACTTGCTACACAGAGGAACATCCATTACCTCATTAGTGAAAGGAGGATCTGAAGATTTGACTGAAGATTACCTTTTGGATGGATAGTTGCGCATTTCCTCCATTTATCATTGTGGTTATATGTTAGGACCCTGTGAGCAACTAGAAAGATATGACACCAAATATTTGACGTGGTTCGGTCAAGATTGACCTACGTCCACAGAGCAAACCATAAAATTCACTATTCGCCGTAAAATTACAACTCTCACTCCCTCTCACTCTCTTCCTCCTCTCTTTCTTCTCTCTGTTCTCTGAGCTTCTCTCTTGTGTCTCTCTTATACATATTACATTCCTCAGCTCTCTATTTATAGGGCTGATATTTAATCATAATTAAATATAATCAATCACAAATGGGAAGTTACAATCAAGATAAATTGAGAGATAAATGGACCGCGTTTCCAACTCAGCTCCAGCTCCTAGCTGTCTCCTAACTCCAGCTACAACAATCTCCCACTTGGAGACGGAGACGCCTCCTCAACCAGTATCATGAATAAATGATGTGTTCAAAATATGTCTTCAAGCATGAAGACCAACTGAAGTTGAACACAAGTTCAGTTTCTCTATAGTCACCACTTTAGTTAACATATCTGTTGGATTTCTGCTATCTTGGATTTTTTCAAGTATCAACACACTGTCCTCTATCTGAGATCTGAAAAAGTGGTAATGCAATCCAATATGCTTAGCTCTAGAATGAAATGCTGAGTTCTTTGCCAAATGTATCGCACTCTGACTGTCATTGTACAAAACATTCCTCTCCTGCTTTAGTCCAAGCTCTATTAACAAACCCTGAAGCCAAATAATCTCTTTACTGGCTTTTGTCACTACTACATACTCAGCTTTTATAGTGGATAAAAAAACAATCTTCTGTATCTATGACATCCAACTAATAGCTATTGTGCCAATAGTGAATATGTACCTAATGGTGCTTTTGCGATGATCAATTTCACCTGCAAAATCAGTATCTACAAATCCTTGAATTTCATATCACTTTTGCCAAAACATAGGCACTTATCAATAGTGCCACGTAGATATCTCAAAATCCACTTCACTGCTTCCCAGTGTGTCTTCCCTGGATTTGATATATACCTACTGACAGCTCCCACTACTTGGCCAATATCCAGTCTGGTACCAACCATAGCATATATTACACTTCCAATGGCAAAGGTGTATGGAACCTTAGTTATGAAGTCTTTCTCTTCTTTTGTCTGGGGAGACTGATCCTTTGAGAGATGGAAATAACCTACCAATGGTGTATTTACAGCCTTGGCATTGCTCATGTTGAACCTCTGTAAAACACGGTTGATGTACTCTAACTGAGATAACTACAACATGTCTTGTTGCTTATCTCTAGAGATCCGAATCCCAAGAATCTACTTTGCAGGACCCAAGTCTTTCTTATCAAATTCCTCTAACAATTGCTGCTTCAATTTTTTGATCTCTTCTATATCTGATCATATGACTAGCATATCATCAACATATAACAATAGAATAATATAGTTAGCACGATATCTTTTGAAGTAGCAGCAGTGGTCGGCATTGCATTTTTGAAAATTGTTTCTTTGCATACAGCTGTCAAATTTCTTGTACCATTATCTAGGACCTTGTTTGAGACCATACAAACTCTTTTTCAATTTGCATACAAGATTCTCTTTACCTTTTTGTGAGAAACCTTCTGGTTGTTGCATATAGATTTCCTCATCAAGATAACAATAAAGAAATGCTGTCTTCACATCCAACTGTTCAAGATGTAACCCTCTGAGGCAATAATACTCAGAACAAATCTGATGGTTGTTAGCTTCACAACTGGTGCAAAAATGTCAGTGTAGTCAATTCCTTCCTTCTGCTTGAAGCCTTTAACTACCAACTGAGCCTTGTACCTCCTGGGGCCGTCATGCTCCTCTTTGATTCTATAAACCCATTTTTTGTGAATAGCCTTCTTACCATTGGGCAACTTAGCTAGTTCCCATGTTTTGTTGGAGTTAAGAGACTTCATCTCGTCTTTCATCACAAGCTCCCACTTGCTCGAATCACTATCTTGACATGCTTCAACATGGCATTCAGGTTCTTCTCCATCTATAAGAAGTAAATGGTTCACATACCTCCTGTTTGGTACGTGCTGCCGAGAAGATCTCCTAAGCTTTGGTATTGAAGTAGGAGGTGATGGTGTAACAATCTGCTCTACATGTTCCTTTGCCTAAGGACTCTCGGTATTTTGTTGAGGATTCTCGGTGTTCTTCTAATGTGTTCTCACGCCTTCTAAAACATCATCCATATCTACAAAGGTTGTTTCAGAATCTGTAGACTCTGTTGTGTATCTATCCTTGTACATCATCTTTTCATTAAAAATCACATCTCTGCTTCTAATCACCTTTTTGTTTTCATCATCCCAAATGCGATATCCAAAGTCATATCCACCATAATCGATGAAAGTGCATTTATGGGATTTCGAATCTTGCTTATTCCTGACATGATCATTGATATGTACATATACAACACAACTAAAAACTTTCAAATGTGAAAGTCTTACCTCTTTGTCACTCCAAACTTCTTCTGGTAGACTATAGTCCAATGATACTGATGGACTTCTGTTAATTAAATAAGCTACTGTGTTGAATGCTTCTGCCCAAAACATCTTTGCCAAGCCTGACTATAAACGCATGCTTCTGGCTTTTTCTGTCAATGTTCTGTTCATCCGCTCGGCTACGCCGTTGTGTTGAAACCGTACCTGACACAATTCTTTCAATTCTGATACCATGCTCATGGCATAATTTCTTAAAGTCGGTGTCAACATACTCACCACTGTTATCTGTTCTTAGCTTTTTGATTTTCAAACCAATTTCATTTTCTACCATCGCTTTCCAAATTTTAAAAGCATCAAAAACATCAGATTTATACTTCAAGAAGAAAACTCATACCTTCTGTGAATGATCATTGATAAACGTGACAAAGTAATGCTTTCCTTCTCTAGACGAAATGGTTGTTGGTCCCCATACATCTGAATGGACTAGCTCAAGTCTCTCCTTCTTCGGGGTACTAATGTTTGTCTAGAAACTGACTCTCTTCTATTTCCCAAATATGCAATCCTCATATGTGTCAATCTTCACCGACTGTAAATCACTCAACTTTCCCTTTGAGTGCATCATCCTGAGTCCCTTCTCACTCAGGTATCTGAGTCGTTAATGTCATAGGTTGCTATCATCATTTCCTGTAACAATTGTAATAGACATGCATGCATCAGGAATTACATAAAGAGTACCACTTTTCTTACCTCGAGCAATTGTCAATGCACCCTTCGAAATCTTCCATTCATCACCAATGAAAGATGTGTTATAACCTTCATCTGCCAATTAACTGACTGGGATCAAATTCTTCCTCAGGTCTAGAATATACCTGACATCTCTCAGTTTTCATACTGACCCATTCATTTTGATCTTCATTGTCCCCTTACCGGCAATGTCATAAGGTTGATCATTGCCCAAATATGCTTTACCGAAATTACCTGATGTATACTCCTCTAGGCAATCTTTGCTGCAAGTGACATGGAATGATGCTCTAGAGTCTAACACCCAAGACTCCTTTTTGCTCTCAAAAGAGCAGAACAACAAATCATTATTTTTAGAAGCAATATTTGCTTTTGTCTTTGCCCTCGTCTCGTATTATTTCTTCTAACTTCTGTACTAGTTCTTGTAATGACCAGTTTTTCCACAATTCCAGCACTCAATAACTTTTGTGCTCTACGAACCTGTGTCTTGAGCACCTTTGGAATTTTTGGATTTAGACCGCTTGAGCCTAGATCTGTCGCGGTTGTTTGATCGTCCATGCCTGTTTCCTCTGCCTTGATTCTCCATGTTCAAGGCTAAACTCAAGTAGAGCCATGGTTCGACTGCACTCCAATTTCCTCCGTCAAAATCATGTTGACGACTTCATCGTATACAAGTTTTGATTTTCCCGCAGAGCTACTGATGGCAGTAACAACACCATTCCAACTTTCGGGCAACTGACTGAGAATCAGTAGGGCACAAATCTCATTAT
Source organism: Malania oleifera (assembly GCF_029873635.1). Classification (NCBI taxonomy): domain Eukaryota; kingdom Viridiplantae; phylum Streptophyta; class Magnoliopsida; order Santalales; family Ximeniaceae; genus Malania; species Malania oleifera. The sequence goes on from NC_080418.1 coordinate 139,849,191, forward strand.
CAAACGTTATCCCGACTGAGGCGAGTTGATCCGACAACTCGTTGAAATTATTCAAATGTCTGCTAAAACTTTCACTGCAAACATGCTCATAGTAAACAATCTTTTCATGAGATGTACCTTATTCGTGGCTGAAGGCTGCTCGTACATATTAGAGAGCACATCCATTAGAGACTTGGTAGATGATATATGCTTGATATTTAACGTCACAAACTTTGACAACGTCATTCTAATGGCTTCGAGAGCTTTATGATCAAGCAACTCCCACTGGTCCTTATTCATAGATGTTGGCTAACCCTTCAATGGTAAGTGCAATTTCTTCCCAAACAAATAATCTTCAATCTGCATATTCCAAAAACCAAAATTGTTTCCGTTGAACATTTCGATTTTTGAGCTCTTTTCATTCGACATCTCGATTCATTGATATAGAGATGGAATAAGCTCAAATGGATAACATGATTGGATCCGGAATGATCAAAAACCCTAGAAATGGTATAAGTCGTTCGAAAAATGGACCCAAAACAACTCTGAAAAGCTCAATCAAAATTTATGTCAAACCTAGTCAACTGGTCAATGCTGACGTGGCAAGCTGACGTGGCAGTATGTTGTCGTGGTAGGATGCTGCCATCGCAGTGCTGGTGTGGTAGTGGGGTCCACCTGCTGATGTGGCACTGGGACCCATACTGTAGTCGTGGCACTAGGACCCCCTATTGACGTGGCGGGTGATGCGGCGCTAACGTAGCAATGCTGACGCAGCGCTACAGACGTGCCCGGTCCGGATCGGTTCAGGTCAAATATAGATCCAAGTCGGTGCGGGTTTGTCTGGTCTATTTGAGTCGTCGAGTAGGGTTATGTTCGGGTAGGGTTGAGGTGGTCCGGGCGAGGAAGACGCGTGGCAACGCGTGGGGCGCGTGAGCAGCAGTCACCGGCACGTGACGAAGCGTCCTACTCCGGCAAGGCATGTAAGGGTGCGTGAGGCTTCGTCTAAGCTCCTTTCAAGCTCCAGTTTGCACGGTTCTCTTCGTCTCTGTGAGCTGAATGTGATGGTGGCCTCAAAACTCAGTTTCGAGCCACTATAAAGAGCTCTTATTTCGGGATCACTTTCAATCTGGCTTTTCTACTCCAACCGGACTCTGATACCACTTGTTAGGACACTGTGAGCAACCATAAAGGTATGACACTAGAAATTTAACATGGTTCGGTCAAGATTGACCTACGTCCACGGAGCACACCACAAAATTCACTATTCGCCCGAAAATTACAACTCTCACTCCCTCTCACTCTCTTCCTCCTCTTTTTCTTATCTCTGCTCTCTGAGCTTCTCTCTTGTGTCTCTCTTGTACAAATTACATTCCTCAACTCCCTATTTATAGGACTGATATTTAATCAATATTTAATCACAATTAAATATAATCAATCACAGATGGGAAGTTACAATCAAGATAAATGGAGAGATAAATGGACCGCGTTTCCAACTCAGCTCCAGCTCCTGGCTGTCTCCTAGCTCCAGTTACAACATTATAATATTTGAATAGCCAAAAGACTTGAGAAAAAAAAAACTAACATCTTTAAGTACTATTCTAAATTTTTGAAATCTATATTTAAATTTTGAATGGTCCATCACTTTTAATTTTCTCATGTTGACCTCAATAAAATATTGAAACCTTGCATGTCGTTGCAAATGTATGACCTTTGTCTAAGCAAGCACCTTCTGCCTCCTGAAACTTAACCATTACTATGCCATTTAACCACAAAGCAACTTTATGAACAAACTTCGCGCCTCCTCTTTCTCTATGAATTGGTGTGTTGCAACAAAATATAAAAAATTCTTAGAGTCTCTCTAGAACATTGACTGGTCCTAAGAGACAACTCATCTCTCATATCATACTTTTATAGCCTAAAAAAATTACATTCCTAGAGTATTCTAGGCCCACAAAAAAACCAACTTGGTCCAGGTATGAGTGTGGATCTACTTAGATTCATTACATGTCAAGGATACTCCTAAATACACATTTCGATTTGAGATGGCAAACATGTAGCCTCATACTTCTTTCCATACTTCTTAAAAAGTAAACTTGTAACATAAAAATTTAAAACTTTGACTATTGAAATGATATATTTTAATTTAAAGTAAAAGACACTTACCTCTCCTAAAGTTTATAAATCTCAAAGACCTTTTCTAAGATTTTAAAATTTTCATAGATCTCCCTTGAAATTTTTCTAAAAGACATAGACCTTCCCTTATGTTTGATAAAGAGAAAAACTTTTTGTGGTGTAAGTGACCCAAAGTCAAATACCATATATCAAGGGAGGTCTATAAAACCATTAAAATCTCAACAGAGCTCTGTAGATTTTTTTCAAATCTTGAGGAAGGTTTATTGTCTTTTTACCGAATTTTTGGAGAGGTTAGTGTCTTTTACTCTTTTAATTTATTAGTGGAGCATGGAAATATTAAAATTATTTGGCATATATACTATATATTAATCCCGAAGCATGAGGCAAACCTAATGTTGACACATGGCATTAATTTTTTTTTTTGCATTCAAGTTTTACAATTTTTTTTTCTCCTTTTCACTTGCTTGGCCCACTCTCTCTTATGACAGGGGAAGGGGCCCTATACAGGCCCCATTATTTTTTTACATCCAAATTTTCTATGTTTTTTTTTTCCTCTTTTTATGTGTCAACCGACAGAGGCAAGGGCCCCACATGAGCCTCACTATGATGTGGCCAGGGCCGGCTCTTCACAATAGGGGGTCTTAGGCGAATGATTTTATTAGGGGCTCCTAATATTTTATTTAATTTTTACTTTTATTTTAAAATTAATTTTTCTAACTTTTTGAGATGCAAAATCACTAATTAAAGTTTTATATTCAACATATATTTCATTTACTTGATAATGGGAAAGTCAATGCAACCCCACTACTTTTTGTTCTTACATCTAGCCTTTCCTTTTCTTTTTTTTTGGGCCTCACACGAGCCCCACTAATTTTTTGAATGATTTTGAAACTCTTCTTCTCTCTTTTCCTTCTGCTTTTCATGGAGTTGATATGTGGTGGTAAATCTTTTTTAACATCTGACTTTTTATTTCTTTGTCCTCTCTCTCTCTCTCTCTTTTTGTTTGTGTGTGCCATCCGACAAAGGAAGGGTCGAGTGAACCCCATTATTTTTTATGTCTATATTTTCTTTTTCTTTTTTCCTCTCTTTCTTAACCGTTTGAGACAAGGGGCCCACTATGATGTGACACTTTTTTTTCGTCCAATTTTACTTTTTTTTTTCCTTTCTCCTCTCTCTTTTGCCCCGCTCTCTCGCACAACAGTGGAAGAGGCCCACCCGAGCCCCACTATTTTTTTTAATATCTAGTTGTTCTTTTCCTCCCCCCCCCCCCCCCTCAGCTCTCTTTATCAATTGACAAAGGCAAGAGCCCCATGTAGGTCCTACTAATTTTTTTGACATCTAACTTTGTTTGTACTTAGTACTTTTTATACGCGTCAGCTGACAGAGACAAGGGCCCCGCGTGAGCCCCACTATTTTTTTTTGAATCATTTTGAAACTTCTCCTCTCCTTCCCTCCTGACTTTCACTAACATATGGTGGTAATTTTTTTTATATCCATTTTTTGTTTTTTTTTTCTCTTCTCTATCTCTCTCTCTCGACTAGTAAAGGAAGGGCCCAAAGTTTGCCCTATTATTTTTTTCATTTTTAAACTCATCTCTCTCTCTCTCTTTCTCTCTCTATACAATTGACTCCATTAAATTTTTTATTATTTTTTAAACTCTTTTTTATTCTTTTATGAAAAAAAAAATTTAAATCCAACACAAATGAATTCCATTAAAATAATTATTTTAAAAATGGATTCCAACTCAACCACTTTCCACCACTTTCTTTGTCCATAATTTTATTTTATAAAATTAATCTAAATTATTAGTTTTTACTTTAGTGTTTTTTTATATTTATATATGCTAAAAATATAGAATTAATTTTAATTTATATTATTCAAAAATATATAAATTTATAGGGTAAAAGACACTCACATTTTCTAAGGTTTAACAAAAAGATAGAAACCTCCCAAAGGTTTACCAAAAAGACACAAACCTCTTCAAAAAAACTTGACTTTTTTGCAAAATATAAGCAGAGGTTTGTGTCTTTTTGACAAACTTTAGGGGAGGTCCCTACGATTTTTTAAATCTCAGAAGAGGTTATTGTCTTTTTGTCAAATATCAAGGGAGGTTAGTGTCTTTTGCCTAAATTTATATGTCATGTTACATTTTTGTTTACATACATTATACATATTAAAATTATAAACATTATTGAAATTATTTTTTAAATATTCAATTTAATATATAAAATACAATATAGTACAATTTTTTTACATAGTTTCTATCAAAAGTTTTCAATAAAAAAAATATTACAATTATATATAAATATATATATTTACATATAAAAATATATTGTTGGCCTTACAAGGTTTAAAATCTTGTTATCTTATTTTGATGCTAACAAACAAGTGAAATTTAATGTATTTGTGTGAATAATGATATTTCAGGGCTTATATATGAGAAAACAAAGGTCAAAGTGTTCAAGAGGATCAAATGAAGTTTAAAAGAGTCCAAGCATGAATTTAAAGATGATATATTAAATAATGAAGAATATGAAGACATGAATGAGTTGTTGAAAGCCAAGGAATACTATAAGATCCAAAGAAAGACAAAGTGATAAAGTTCAAAGAATATGAAAGCTTGAAGAAAAGATGGAAGCTTGAAGAAACAAAACATGAAGACTTAAGAATGAGAAAAGTTTTAGAAGTTTTCATGTAAGTACTTTAAATGTTTAAAATATCGTTTGCAATATTTTGAAACTCTTAGGTTAACTTCTTGGACCTAAATACCTTTTTAAAATATCTGTAAAATAAATTTATAAATTCAAAAATTATTTTAAAAGGGTTAGAATCATTTTTAGAATAAAAAGCACCAAAAAGGGTTTTTCTATTTTCTGTCAGTTTTTATACAGCCGTATTTAGGTATATTTTTCACTATCAAAAATTTATTATTTTAAAAAATAATGAACATGAAAGTTGTAGTATTTTCTCTTAGCTTTCATTTGACACCAAGAACACTTAATTTGGAGTTATATAAAAAAAGTTATGGCTAAAACACTGAAACGGGGTCACTGCTGTCAGTCAGCTGAACACTATTCACGGGAGGGACTTCAAATGACTGAACAAGTGACTTCAGTCGACTGAAGAATAAGTTCAGCTGACCAAAGTATTTCCAGAACAGGCAGAAAGTTAGAGCAGTGAGTTCAGCCAACTGAACTTGTGACTTCAGTCAACTGAACTTGTAACATCAGTCATCTGAACTCTAACTTCAGTTGACTGACCCTGTATCCAGCTCTATTTTAAAGGGGTTTAAGGAACTTCAGTTGAGTGACCACGACACTTCAGTCAACTGAACTCTGTTCAACGGAAAAAATTTTCAAATTCTAATTTTTTAAAATATAGCCGTTTGTCCATACTTTCTATAATATTGGGAAACACTTAAAGGAAACTTTTGTAACATGAAAACAAGTTTGAAAGCCTATAAATACATGGTTTTGCAAATCAAAACTCATCCAAGAATTGAAAAATCTGCTTGTAAAGCTGAAAGTATTCTTGTTCTTCAAAGCTCTCTTGTTCACTCATTGAAAAATTATTTTGCTGAGAAATTCTGAAGTGCTAATTCTTCCTCCTTTGAATTCCTACTGTTAATCCTTATCTAAGAAGGATATTGATAAATTCTACACTTAAGCTTCATTGTATTTCATATTGGTATTTTACATTCAAAGTATATAGTGCTGAAATTGTACTAACTTGCTCTTTGAGAGAGTATACTTATATGCAGATTATATCTTGTTTCTTATTGTTCTTTGACGTTCCAAGGGTTGTTTGGATTGTTGGCTAAACAAGGAAATATTGCTTAGAGAGGCGAGCTCTAGCCTATGTAAGGAGTGACCGAACGAGGGGATATCGTTTGGAGAAGGCGGGCTCTAGCCTTAACCAAGGAGTGTTGTAATCGGTATTATTCCACCCGTCAACGGAACTGAACTAGTGAATCCTTTGGTGGTTTGCCAAAGGCGAGGACGTAGGCTGGGTATAAGCCGAACCTCGTAAAAATCTCCGTCTCATTCTTTCTTTCCCTTACTCTTTATTTTCAGCATATTTAAATTGCGTGGATGGTTTAAAATTTGGGAATCATATAAACTACATATATTTGGAAAATCAAACAAACTTAAGGTTTAATTTTGATTTGGGTTGTGGAAACCGAAAGGGAGTACGTTGGTGACACCACACCTTGCGGAAACCTTACGGGAGTACGTTACTTGGTTAACATCCCAAAGATAAATTTACCAAGAGTTTATTTGAGTTCGAAATATTTGAAAAGAGTGATTTGATTCACCTATACAGGGCTTTACATCAACAAACATAAATTTTCATTCATTACAGGACTTGGTTCAAATTTGGCATATATAAACAAACAAACAACCATCTTGAGTTGTTATATTACCAAAGTGCTGAATACTTTATATCTTGGTTTGATTGTTTGTTGTTTGACTTATACTTGGAAAATAAATTGATTGTTTGGTTTGAAGATTGCGTTTAATTGATTGGTTGTTTAATTAAGTTGTTGTGTGATTGGTGAAATTAAACAAATAAGTTAAAGAATTGGTTAAGTATTTAAAGAAGTTAAGGATTCTTAAAAGAAGTTAAAAGAAAGTTTTAAAAGCCAATTCACCCCCCCCCCCTCTTGGGAAGCTATTCCTAATTTCATATATAAATACATGTAACTTTAGTAAATGTTCAACTTCTCATATGAAAAATAAAGTATTTAAATTTTACATTTTAAATTCTCATTCAATATTAGTATAATCTATATTTATATTTTATTTTTTAATTAATTTTACACTTAAATTGATTAGTGAATAAATTTATATCATATGCATATGTCCGTAATATTTTAAAAATTTTATATACTACATGAAATTTTTATAAATATTATATTATCTATATAAATTTATCCGTGTTTGACAATTCTCTTGAACAAATAATGTAAAATAATATGTTAAATTTTGATATTATTATTAAAATTAATTATCAAAGTTGCTATGTACGCCCAACACGAAGCGTGAGCTTTTTTTACTAATCAAAAAAAAAAAAAAAAACTGGTTTGGACTAAAAACCATATTGAGCTTAATGGGTGCATTTAACAATTTGACTAATATTATAAGGGTTGTAATCTTTGCATTTATCAATTCGACTAATAAGATTCTATGAGATTGAATGATAAGAGAAAGCAACCTAAAAGTGGTTGAAATAATGTCTCAACGACAGTATAAAAAGTTTTATGTTTTATGAATACAGATAGCATTGATTATATTAATGCAAAATACTAATGAGAAATTATATTGGAAACCTATTATTTTCATGTTGTGTGTCTGTATTTTAGATTTTAAACACATAATAAATTGTTTCTACATTCATTAATATTAAACATATAAATGAGAGGACTCATTTTCAAAATATTTAAATTTTAGGAAATAGGATTCACAAGGACGTGGAATGACAGATCTCCTGTATGATTTCCCAATAACGACAGTGTCCCTAACGTGTATGACATGTGTAATTGATCAAAAGCTTTGGTTGAATGGTGAATCCAAAAGAAACAACTTTTATTTTGGATTAAAGCCTATGATAAGCGTATAAAAAAATGACGACGACTTGTAATATGTCATGCAGCATATTAGATATAAAAGAAAGGCAAATATGTTGTCTTAAATGGTAGAAGTAAAAGAGAAGAGAGAAACATACCTTGATGTTGATGCTAGTCACAATCTATGCATGTGACAATTTGACTAATAGGATTATGGGAGATTGAATGATAATGGAAAGAACCTATAAGTGGTTAAAATAATGTCTCAAGGACTGTATAAACTTCTTTGCAATTAGGCAATTATTGCAACAATAGCTACAATCTTCTTTGCAATTAGGCAATTATATATAATAAACTTGGTAATGGGCATAGGCAACGGTTAAGCAATTTTTTTCTCATTATAAATGTTATGATTTCATTTAATAGGTGAATGGGGAGTGAAGCCTGAAAGTATTGTTGGGTTTTGTGGAGCCTAGTTGCGTTTGATCCAGATGATGACCTGACCTTTCTTTAATGAGAGATTTTTATCCTAAGGGTTAGTCCATGGAGCATAGGCTTGGGTTAAAAATTTTGTTTTGTAGCCCATTACTGTTTGTAGGATATAAAATCGTTGTTATGATGATTAGGGTTAATTAGTCGTCGTAGTTTGAGAGAGAGTGAGAGAAAATATTGTATTGTCGCACTCTCTGTATTTTCTTCCTGATTATAGTGAAATCCCTCCAACTCCGTAGACGTGGCAAAATTGTCGAACCATGTAAATACTATCTTGTGCGTGTGATTGTTTTTATTTGGCATGGTTGTGTTTCCTCTATTTTGTTTTCTCAGAGGATTTGTGATTTTTTGTTAATTTCCCAACAAGTATGGCTTTATTTCTGTATTATAGAATTTTTTTATTGGCAAATTGACATTTTGCTAAAATTTTTGGTACATATTTGACATTTTTTTTTAAAGAATTTGGCCCAATTTTAGGAATATTTTTTTATTATATTTTATCCCTTCAGATGTGGAGAGAGCACATATAATTTGAAATTGTTAAGGACTTTTAAATTATTGAATCTGTAATTATAGAATGTAATTTAGGTGATGCAAAGTATGGAAGATTATGAAATGCAAATAGCAAAAAAAAAAAAAAAAATCATTTTTATTTAATGACATGCATATCTCATAAACCATCCTTTTAAAAATGGAGAGTAGTAATGGCCATGATTCCATGAATTCATTGTTCTTTTTAAATAATTAATTATGGAATAAATAATAATTATAATATTTTGACCTAGCTAATCGATTTAAGAAACATGTTTTGACTTTTTTTTGAGTAATTGAGTTTTATTGTGATGGCCCACAAGTTATTAGCTTGTCTAAGTTAAACAGATAATATTATTTATGGCAACATAATGATTTTGGTACTATTTTAAACAACTAATATTAATTCAAAATCCTAAATTGGAATATTGGTGTTGTTGCGGGGTTTAGGGTTTGAGTGCGATGCATGGATTTTTTCACTTTTTAGGAAAAAATTTGAATAGGTGATTGGTTTGGGAAAAGATTAATTACTTGGCCTTTTTATGATACGTTGGATTTTGATCCTTTAAGGGAGATCGGGATTAGAAGAATTTTTTACTTTGATATTTCAAAATTTTTTTCTTGCTTTTATTTTCTTTTCTTTGGATTTTTTTTTTAGAATTTCAATGGTAGATATTTCACTCTCTTCATTGTAAATTCTTCTCTTTCTAATGAAATCTCTTCTTTTACTATCAAAAAAAAAAAATTAAAATCCTAAATTTTTGTAGCGCTCCCCTCTTTAGTTTTTAGTACTGTGATTGTGCTCAAACTAACTGTCGTTTATCATTGTGGTTTTAATATTTGAATAGCAAAAAGACTGGAAAAAAAAAAAAAAACTAACATCATTAAGTACTATTCTAAAATTTTGAAATCTATATTTAAATTTTAAATGGTCTGCCACTTTTAATTTTCACTAACAAATCCAAAAATAAAATAAAAGATTTCTAATTTGACTTTCTCCTCCTCCAAATGAGAGTTCTCTAAGATTCATTTCCCTTCTCTCTTCTCCTTTTATGTAGATCTTAATAAGATATTTAAACCTTACATGTCCTTACAAATGCATGTCCTTCATCTAAGCAAGCGTCGGCAGCCTCCCTATAAACATCCTATTGTGACTAGGGCTTTTTTTTCTTTTTTTTTTTTAAAGGAGGGCGGCACCTCCATTTATTTATTGATATACCCTCACTTTTTGCGGAAGAATACCGTGATTACAAGACAAGCGTTGGGAGATTACAAATAGAAAAAATTAAAGGCCTTTCAAAAAGATAACACCAACATCCAACCAAAATAGGACTACAAATCCAAACAAAGTTAAACAAGAACATAACAACCAATAAAACATCATAACACAAAACAATCGACGTAGGAGAGGTGATTATATGAACCAGCTTTTCGTAGGATGTTATTTGTGATAATTTTATAAAGTATTTGAACTTGAAGATTCAACTGCTTGTACATTGGAGGATGGTCAAAGTAAACAGGTTCCTCTACCATAATTAGTAGCAAAAATTCTTCGAGTATGAAACCTTACTCTAGAATCCATGTTTAAGCAAAAGTTGGACACTCAAATTCACCCGGGGTAATATGCAAAATAGGAGCCAAGGTTTGTGGAGTTAAGACTATCTTCTTTCCTCTAACCTCAGTGGTTAGGACATTTTCTCCATAGATCATATTTGCATAAAAAAAATTTACTAAGTTGGGATACAATCCTTTGGATTGATAAACTACAAAGTTCTTCCAACCGATATTCCTAAACATAGGAAGGATTTCCAAAAATTCTGAATCAAAGAAGGAGGTATCTATGACCTTACCAAAAATTGGTTCCGTAGAATGAAGATGAGAATGGTATCGATGCTTCGATTGAGGAGTTATGAGCCATTGTTCGATGTTATTATCATCTCTCCCTGAAGAAGGTCCTCGATTTTTTCTATAGTTTTGGTGCGAGACATCTTTGATTTTGGAGGATGAAACAAATTAGCCAAGTGAAACCCTAGAATCTGTGGGGAAAAGGTGTAGGAGAGTGATTGTTAGGCTTTGTTTCGAGGGATTTTAAGTTAGGAGTCGAAAGAAATCAAGAGTCGGAGCCTTGGGTGAGTGATGAAGCAGGGTTCAGTAGTCTGGAATCTAAAAAGTTAGGGCTTTTCGTGATAAAAATATATAGAACCCGCGAGGTCGGGCGCTTGAAGATTAGACTCACTTGCCTGACAATTTATGAAATTAATTTTTTAGCAGGCAGTAGCACCTCAGTTGCCTGAGGTCTAATGTCTCAGGCACCTGAGCTGTTGTAACTGGAGATAGGAGATACAGCTGGAGCCAGGTGTGAAGAGTTGGCATTGCAAGCTGGATATTTATCCATCATTTATGCGTTGCAAGCTAGACATTTATCCACCATTTATCTTCATGATTACAACCTCCCAAATTTATAATTTATTGTATTAAATTGTGATTAAATATCAACCCTATAAATAGAGAGCTGAGGAAGTTGTAATATGTACAAGAGGAGAAAGAGAAGCTCAGAGAGCAGAGAGAAGAGAGAGAGGATGAAGAGAGTGAGAGAGTTATATTTTTCTAGCAAATAGTGAATTTGTGGTGTGCTCCGTGAACATAGGTCGATCTTGACCGAACCACGTTAAATTTCTGGGGTTATATCTTTGTGGTTGCTCATAGGGTCCTAACAAGTGGTATCAGAGCCCGGTTGGAGCAGAAAAGTCAGATCAGAAGTGATCTCGAAATCAGAGCTCTGTCCAGTGGCTCGAAATTGAGTTTTGAGGCCACCATCACATTCAGCTCGTTGTGACGAAGCTAACCATGCAATTCGGAGCTCGAAAGGAGCCAGGACGAAGCTACACACGCACTCACGCGCTTAGCCGAAGAAGAACACTTTGCCACGCGTCGGTCACGCATCGATGACTTGCTGCTCACGCGCCCCATGTGTTCCCACGCATCTTCCTCGCCCGGACTGCCTCAACCCGACCCGGAAGCCCACTCAGACCACATCAACCCAAGACCTGGTCCGCGGATCTGCATCTCACCCAAACCGATCCAGACCTAGGCGCCACATCACTGTGACATCATCTGGGTGCCACGTCAGTTGGGCCCACAATGCGACGTTAGCTGATGGACCCCACTGCCACGTCAGCGTGCCACGTCAACATAGTTGACCAGTTTGACCTAAACTTTGACCAAGCTTTTCGGAGTCATTTTGAGTCCTTTTTTCAAGCAACTTGAACGTTTTCTAAGGTTTTCGATCGTTATGGATCCAACCACGCTATCCATTTGAGCTAATTCCATCTCTAAATTAGTGAATCAAGATGTCGAACGAAAAGAGCTTAAAAATCAAAATGTTCAATGGCAACAATTTCGGTTTCTAAAAGATGCAGATAGAAGATTATTTGTTTGGGAAGGAATTGCACTTACCATTGAAGGGTAAACCAGCATCTATGAATGAGGAAGAGTGGGAATTGATTCATCATAAAGCTCTCAAAGCCATCAGAATAACGTTGTCAAAGTTTTGCAATGTTCAACATCAAGCATATACCATCCCCCAAGTATCTAATGGATGCACTCTCTAATATGTACGAGCAGCCTTCAGCCGCAAATAAGGTACATCTCATGAAAAGACTATTTACTATAAGCATGTCTACAGGTGAAAGTTTCAGTAGGAATTTGAATAATTTCAATGAGTTGTTGAATCAACTTGCCTCAGTTGGGATAAAGTTTGATAATGAGATTCATGCCCTACTGATTCTAAGTCAGTTGCCCGAAAGTTGGAATGGTGTTGTTACTGTAATCAGTAGCTCCGCAGGAAAATTGAAACTTGTATACGATAAGGGCATTAGCATGATTTTGACAGAGGAAATCAGAATGCAGTCGAACCATGGCTCCACTTCGAGTTCAGCCTCGAACATGGAAGGTTAAGGTAGAGGAAACAGGCATGGATGATAAAATAATCACGGCAGATCTAGGCACAGGCGATCTAAATCCAGAAATACTAGAGGTTCTCATGACACAGGTTCCCAGAGCACAAAAGTTATTGAGTGCCGAAACTGTGGAAAAATTGGTTATTACAAGAACCCATGCAGAAGTCAGAAGAAAGAATATGAGACGAGGGCAAAGACAAAAGCAAATGTTGTTTCAGAAAATGATGATTTGTTGATATGCTCTTTGGAGAGCAAAAAGGAGTCTTGGGTGTTAGATTCTGGGGCTTCATTCCATGCCACTTGCAGCAGAGCTTGCCTAGAGGAGTATACATCAGGTAATTTCGGTAAAGTATATCTGGGCAATTATCAACCATGTGACATTGCCGGTAAGGAGACAGCGAAGATCAAAATGAATGGGTCAGTATGGAAACTAAGAGATGTCAGGTATATTCCAGACCTAAAGAAGAATTTGATCTCAGTCGGTCAATTAGAAGATGAAGGATATAACACATCTTTCATTGGTGATGAATAGAAGATTTCGAAGGGTGCATTGACAATTGCTCGAGGTAAGAAAAGTGGTACTCTTTATGTAACTCCTGATGCATGTATGTCTATTATAGTTGCTACAGAAAATGATGATAGCAACTTATGGCATCAACGACTCAGACACCTGAGTGAGAAGGGACTCAGGGTAATGCACTCAAAGGGTAAGTTAAGTGATTTACAGTCGGTGAAGATTGACGCATGTGAGGATTGCATATTTGGAAAATAGAAGAGATTCAGTTTCCAGACAAACATCAGTACCTTGAAGAAGGAGAGACTTGAGCTAGTCCATTCAGATGTATGGGGACCAACAACCATTTTGTCTATAGAAGGAAAGCATTACTTTGTCACATTTATCGATGATCATTCACGGAAGGTATGTGTTTACTTCCTGAAGTATAAATCTAATGTTTTTTATGCTTTTAAAATTTGGAAAGCGATGGTAGAAAACGAAACTGGTTTGAAAATCAAGAAACTGAGAATAGATAACGGTGGTGAGTATGTTGATACTAAGTTCAAGAAATTCTTCCATGAGCATGGTATCAGAATGGAAAGAACTGTGTCAGGTACGCCTCAACACAACGGCGTAGCCGAGCGGATGAACAGAACATTGATAGAAAAAGCCAGAAGCATGCGTATGTAATCAGGCTTGCCAAAGATGTTTTGGGCAGAAGCAGTCAACACAGCAGCTTATTTGATTAACAGAAGTCCTTCAGTGCCATTGGACTATAGTCTACCAGAAGAAGTTTGGAGTAACAAAGAGGTAAGACTTTCACATTTGAAAGTTTTTGGTTGTGTTGCATATGTACTGTCGCGACGTCCCGGGAGCGCGTGTGCCCCGGGGGGCGAACTAAAAATCATTTTTCATTTTCAATTAAGAATAAGTATATCAGAGTCGCCACTAACCTTTAGTGCGGTTAGAACACATGATTACTACCCTGTTAGGGGTAGAATCGGTCTACATTACCAGAGTTGGGGCCGGGAGTTCTGTTACGCAAGGGGAAGGTACGAGCACCCCCTACGCGCCCGTTCTTACGAACGGTACCTAATTAATTTGAAATTATCCCTAAGTTAATCTAATAATTCTTTAAATTACTCCTTTTTATGAATTTATAAAATACATGTAAAAAATAAATAAATATATACATATATATATTCCCTCAGAGCTTAGGATACGTGATGCCCGAAGGCTCATACCCCTGCAATAAAATCATAGGGATTGAAAATCGAAAATATTTTATGCTAAATATAGACATAAAGATAAAATAATAATAATAAGTTAATACAAATATAAAATTCTAAAAATAACACAATTAATAATATTAAATATAAACATGTGATATAAACTAGAATAATAATAACAATAACAATAATAATGATAATAAATACCATAATGAATAACATCATATATACTAAAAAAAAAAAAACTACTATGGTAAATAACACAATATTAACATGCTAAAAACATGTAATACTCAACATTTAAGGTAATATCAAATATCTTAAGATACTAAAAATATCGTAATAAATGATAACGACTATAATACCATATATGCTAAAAAAAAAATTGCTATATTGAATAATACCCTACTAATAATAAAAATCATATACATGATAATAATACAATATTAAGTGGCAAACCACAATATTGCATACAATGTAAAATCATAATATGTACATGATAATAGAAGCCATGTTATAAACCATGATAAATCTAGATATATATAAATATACGTAATAACATTATACCATAATAATAAAACAATATGAAATAATATATCACAATATCACCTAAATACATACATGACAAAAGGAATAACAATAAACAATAATATTACAACATGCACTAAAGAAATATGACTTAAATAATACAAGTTCAATAATATCACATAAGCATCAAGAAAATATCTAAACAAAACAAAATTGAGAATTAACACAACACTAACCTAAATTAATAAACCCTAAATATGAAATAATAAAATAATATACATGTATGATATGTCAAATATCCGACAAGAATGTCAACAATAATAAAACATGATAATTAAATATTTTACAACCAATTAGAGACATACGGTTAAAAATTAAAATAAATAACCTAAACATAATAGTAAAATCAGTCCCTTTAAGCATAGAACTCCATTTTGCCAGTATCCGTAATTGCCATACCTGCCCAGACAGCAAAAATCTGTTCCTTTAAACATAAAACAAAATTTTAACAGCACCCATAATCACTTCATCTAAAAAACGTGTCCTTGGCCTGAAACTCAAAAGCAAACAATCAGAATACAATACGTATCAAAGGGTGTAAAGTAAACACATGAAATCATCAAGAAATTATGTGAGACCTTGAGAATAGAAATTTTAACATTAACAGTGCGAGAGAGAGAGAGAGAGAGGAAGGAAAAATAAACAGAGTACGGATGTGAGAGTGGTGCTTGTGGCAGTACTGCGTGCGACGGTGTGTGTGTGTGAGGGTGTTGTGTGTGTGTGCGTGTGTGAAGGTGCTGTGTGTGAGGGTGCTGTGTGTGCTTGTGCTGCTGGGCCGTCAGGATGGATGACCGGAGCACTGCAGACGGTGACGGTAGCCGGCAAGCCTGAGATGGTAACGGCGTGCGAGGAGGTTGCCGGGCACGGGCTGGACGTGGTTGGAGCAGGCAATGAGAGGCGTAGACGACGGCGACGGCGACAACGTGCTAGGAGCCGCTACGGAGATTTGGTGGCCGCTGCTGGTGCTCACGGTGATCTGTTGGCTCCGTCAGCAATTGCCTCCTTCTCCATTATGCTGTGTGTGTGTGTGTGTGTGTGTGTTGCCGCCTGGAGTGGTTCTCGGGTGGAAGCTGTGCAGGCAGGCGGTGGTAGTGACAGGGAACAAAGGGTGGACTATGGTGGTTTCTGTGCGTGGCCAGAGACGACGGGAGTGAGCGACGGGGCTGCGGTGTGGTGCGGCAGGGGTACTGCTGGAAGGTGGAGATGGAGGCTGGCCTCCCCGTGCGCTGTGGAAGGAGAAGAAGAAGAAGTTCTGTGTGCGCCCGCGTCTGTGCGCTGTGCAGCCCCCCTTTTAGATGAGAAGAAAATGCCTTTTTATAAAAAAAATATTAGAAACCCTAAATCTCTCCATTCCTTTTTGGTTTATGGTATTTTTCTTTTGGAAATAATATATACTACTATTATGGTAATAAGGAAATAATAATAATAATAATAATAATAATAATAATAATAATAATAATAATAATAATAATAATAATAAAAATAATAAACTACTTATATCAATATAGGAAAATGATTAATAATGATTATAATAGTGAAAATAAAAATAATAAAAATATTGGGCCTGGGTAAAAATGGGGTGTCTACAGTATGTACATATCAATGAATATGGAAATAATGTTAATAATAAAAAAAATAAAAAACAAAAATAATAATAATAAAAATAATAGTGATAATAAGCCACTTATAATACTATAGGAAAATAACAATAATATAATAATAGTAATAATAATAAATTACTTATATCCATATAGGAAAATAAATAATAATAAAATAATAATAGTAATAATAATAAATTACTTATAACATTATGGAGAAATAATTAATAATAATAATAATAATAGTGAAAAATAATAATAATAATAATAGTGTAAATAACAACAATAGAAATCATAACAATAATGATAATAATAATAATAATAATAATAATAATAATAATAATAATAATAATAATAATAATAATAATAATAAACTACTTATATCAATATAGGAAAATGATTAATAATGATTATAATAGTGAAAATAAAAATAATAAAAATATTGGGCCTGGGTAAAAATGGGGTGTCTACAGTATGTACATATCAATGATCATGTCAAGAATAAGCTGGATCCAAAATCTTAGAAAAGCACTTTCACCGATTATGGTGGAGATGAATATTGATATCGCATTTGGGATGATGAAAACAAAAGAGTGATTAGAAGTAGAGATGTGATTTTTGATGAAAAGGTGATGTACAAAGATGGACACACAACAAAATCTACAGAGTCTGAAACAAGCTTTGTAGATGTGGATGATGTTTTAGAAGGTGTAAGGACACGTCAATAGAACACCAAGAATCCTTAGCAGAATACCGAGATTCCTCAGGCAGAGGAACATATGAAGCAGATTGTTGCACCACCACCTCGTACTGCAGCACCAGAGCTTAAGAGATCTTCTCGGCAGCACGTACCAAACAGGAGGTAAGTGAACCATTTACTTCTTACAGATGGAGGAGAACATGAATGCTATGTTGAAGCATGTCAGGTAGGAGATTCGAGCAAGTGGGAGCTTGCAATGAAAAAGGAGATGAAGTCTCTTAACTCCTACAAACATGGGAAGTAGCTAAGTTGCCCAATGGTAAGAAGGCTCTTCACAAAAAATGGGTGTACAGGATTAAAGAATACCATGATGGATCGAAGAGGTACAAGGCCCAGTTGGTAGTTAAAGGCTTCAAACAGAAGGAAGGAATTGACTACACCGACATCTTTGCACCAATTGTTAAGTTAACAACCATCCGATATGTTCTGAGTATTGTTATTTTAGAGGGTTTACATCTTGAACAGTTGGACGTGAAGACGACATTACTTCACGGTGATCTTGATGAAGAAATTTACATGCAACAACCATAAGGTTTCTCAGTAAAAGGTAAAGAGAATCTTGTATGCAAATTGAAAAAGAGTTATATGGTCTCATACAAGCTCCTAGATAGTGGTACAAGAAATTCGACAGCTATATGCAGAGAAACAATTTTCAGAAATGCAATGCCGATCACTGCTACTACTTCAAAAGGTATCGTGCTAACTATATTATTCTACTGTTATATGTTGATGATATGCTAGTCGCAGGATCAGATATAAAAGAGATCAAAAAATTGAAGTAGCAATTGTCAGAGGAATTTGATATGAAAGACTTGGGTCCTGCAAAGTAGATTCTTGGGATGCGAATTTCTAGAGATAAGCAACAAGGCATGTTGCGGATATCTCAGTCAGAGTACATCAGCTGTGTTTTGCAGAGGTTCAACATGAGTAGTGCCAAGGCTGTAAATACACCATTGGAAAGTCATTTCCATCTTTTAAATGATCAGTCTCCCCAGACAGTAGAAGAGAAAGACTTCATGGCTAAGGTACTATACATCTCAGCCGTTGGAAGTCTAATATATGCTATAGTTGGTACCAGACCGGATATTGGTCAAGCAGTTGGAGCTGTCAGCACGTATATATCAAATCCAGAGAAGACACACTGGGAAGCAGTGAAGTGGATTTTGAGATATCTACGTGGCACTATTGATAAGTGCCTATGTTTCGGCAAAAGTGATATGAAATCCGAGGATTTGTAAATACTAATTTTGCAGGTGAAATTGATCATCGTAGAAGCACCACTGGGTATATATTCACTATTGGCACACCAACTGTTAGTTGGATGTCACAGATACGGAAGATTGTTTTTTTATCCACTACAGAAGCTGAGTATATTGCAGTGACAAAAGCTAGTAAAGAGATTATTTGGCTTTAGGGTTTGTTAACAAAATGTTTTGTACTGTGACAGTCAGAGTGCGATACATCTGGAAAAGAACTCAGAATTTCATTCCAGAATTAAGCATATTGGATTATGTTACCACTTCGTCAAATCTCTGATAAAGGACGGTGTGTTGATACTTGAAAAAATCCAAGGAAACAGAAATCCAACAGATATGTTAACTAAGGTGGTGGCTACAAAGAAACTGAAGTTGTGTTCAACTTCAGTTGGTCTTCATGCCTAAAAACATATTTTGAGCACATCATTTATTCATGATACTAGTTGTCTCCGTCTCCAAATAGGAGATTGTTGTAGCTAGAGACAGGAGACACAGCTGGAGCCAGGCGTGAAGAGTTGGCGTTGCAAGCTAGACATTTATCCATCATTTATGCGTTGCAAGCTGGATATTTATCCACCATTTATCTCCATGATTATAACCTCCCAAATTTATAATTTATTGTATTAAATTGTGATTAAATATCAGCCCTATAAATAGAGAGTTGAGGAAGTTGTAATATGTACAATAGGAGGAAGAGAAGCTCAGAGAGCAGAGAGAAAAGAGAGAGGAGGAAGAGAGTGAGAGAGTTGTATTTTTCCGGCGAATTGTGAATTTATGGTGTGCTCCGTGGACGTAGGTCAATCTTGACCGAATCACGTTAAATTTCTGGTATTATATCTTTCTAGTTGCTCACAGGGTCCTAACATGAGCCTCCAATTTACACTGTTCAGTCGCCTGAGCTTCTAGGCTCAGTCGCCTAACTCCCTTAATATTTTAAAAATTCTCTTTTTACTCAACATTAACTCTTCTTAAACAACTGCCCTACTATGTGACAAACCTAGTTCTCTTCTTATGGATATAAATCTCTTTTCAGGAAGGGGTTTTGTGAAAATGTCCGCCCATTGGTTTTTTGTATTTATAAATTCAAGTAATATGTCTTCTTTTTGTACATGATCTCTTAGAAAATGGTGTCTTATGTCAATGTGTTTAGTTCCTGAGTGTGATATTGGATTTTTAGAGACTTTTATTGCACTTGTGTTATCACACTTAATTGGTATGGTTGAATATTCTAGATTATAGTTCTTTAATTGTTGTTTCATGTACAAGGTTTGTGCACAACAACTCCTAGCTGCTACATACTCAACTTCAGCTGTGGAGAAGGTTACGGAGTTTTGTTTCTTAGAAAACCAAGATACTAGGGATCGTCCTAGAAAGTGACGAGTCCCACTTGTACTTTTTTTTTTATCAATTTTATAGTCTGCATAATCGGAATCCGAATAACTAATCATTTTGAATCCGGTGTCCTTAGGATACCAAAGTCTTAAATCAATTGTACCTATCAAGTACCTTATGTAACGACCTGCTATTTAATTGGGGTTTTTTTTTCTTTTATATAAATATATATATATTGCAAAATTTATAATGCTTTGATACCTACTAGATCAAACCAATCCATCAACCTAAGCAGCAAGAAGCGTAATTCATATAAACACCATCAAGAATATATACAATACCAGAGTGCTAAAATGTGTCTACAAAATACACATATAAGACTGTTTCCCAAAATACCCTCAACTAGGTTAGGGTTATACATAAATACTCTAAAAAAATATTCACTCTACTAACAGGGCAGTACTGAGGCCCCTCTATCTGCGAGCCTGATCTGCTCACCTACCTGGATCACCTGAAAAATGTTAAAGTAATGGGATGAGCCAACACTCAGTAAGACGAAATATGATATTGCTAGTGTGTGGCAAATTAGTTACAATACCTTAAAGATCTGTTTCTAAATAATCATGTATAATTGAATATGAGAATACAAGTACAAATAACATATACAACCACCACCTGTACCCATGTTGCTTAACATATCTGTTTTTGTAGGTTTTCCATTCATAATACTCCTACTATACATAAGTACCCCCACTGTTTCTGTAAAACTGCATATATATATATATATATATATATAATAATAATAACTGAAAACTTCCCTGGATAACTATATGTCATGATTTAACCCCTCATGACAGGGTTGTGCGGCCCGAAGGCGGAATCTACTCTGGCTAGCCAACTAGGAATAAACCACTATACTTCATCAGTTTGATCAACCCTCCTCAACCCATATCTGATGGGGAGCTTGTCCGCTCTTGGACATTTGATCGACCTACATACCACATATTATCTGAATAGGTGGTTGCACTTTATACTGAATATCTGTATATAGCAACGGTATCGTGTTTGGCTGTCTGATCCATCAGGGTTTGATACTAAATAATACATTACTATATACAATCTATTTGTTTTACCATGATTCTATAATATCTGTATTAACCATGACGTTGTGATAAACTGTATCTGTATAAACTGTATTTCTGAAATGAACTATAAAACTGTATGTCATGGTACTGAAAACTGTTTAATCATGGTATTCTGTAATTTATGAAAAATATATTCACTGTCTATATATTCTGTAAAACATAACTCTGAAAAATACTGTAAAGCATGCCTTTGTACTATATCTATATTCTCAAGTCACACAATTATTTAAAATATATAATACATAATTGATAAACTGTATAAATTTATGTTGTGAATTATTATCTGGTAAAATATACATTTCATACTGAAAATCATTCTAAAACTACCTAGCATAGCATATTTCCCTTACTTGATTTCTACTAAATTCTCATTACTATGAAGGGTCCTACACCCGCAAGGTTCTCCACTCAACACCCTGAAAACCATAAATCCCAAAACAAAATATCATTATTTCTACGTCTACTGCATTTCCTACAGCTACTACTAAACCAAATTTTGCTTAAAAGACCTTACCCTGAATTTGGGATGAAATCCAACTTCGTTCCACCAATGATCCGCTCCAATAGACTTGGAGAGAACTTCCTCAGGAGCATCGTGGTGGCTTCAGATCGTCAATCCGGCGAACGACAAAGCCGAAATCGAAGAGAGATGGAGGTGGAGCCGTAGGAGAGAGAGGGAGTGAATTTCTGTAAATTTCTACGTAAAAATCCAACTTTCAGCTATTTATAGAGCCAGATTTGTCAACAAGAGACATCGCCTCGTTGACGAAATTCAGACTTCCAAAAATCCTTTCTCAGTATCTTCTCATCGACGAACATAGGGGATTCGTCGACGAGGACCCAATAAATTCTCGTGGTCATTACATCCCAAAGTGCAACGTCGACTGCCTCCTTCTGTTACTATTTCCATTTCTATCACTCTTTATTATTTAAATACCCTTATTCTTTGGGTCGTTACACCTTAGGATTCTTTTCATGGCTATTTGATGTGATTCTTTGGATGCTGATTGAAATCGTACACACATGTTGAACATTATGTCCGGCCTACTAGTTGTTAGGTATAACAAACTTCTTATCATACCTCTATAATATTCCATACCTACTAGTTTTCCTTTTTCATCTTTATTGAGGCTTATGGAAGTACTCATGGGGGTACCTATAGGCTTACTACTTTCCATATTGAATTTCTTAAGCATGTCTTTTATATATTTGGATTTATTTATAAAAGTTCCATTCTTTACGTATTTGATTTGTAATCCTAGGAAGTAGTTCAATTCTCCCATCATGTTCATTTCAAATTTTTCTTGCATACATTTAGAAAATTCTTTACATAGATCATTATTAGTTGCACCAAATATAATGTCATCTACCTAGATTTGGATCATAAGCATGTCATCCTTCTTAATTTTGATAAATAAGGTACTATCAACCTTTCCTCTAGAAAACCCCTTTCTAGTAAGAATCCACTAAGTCTTTCATACCAAGCCCTAGGGGCTTGTTTCAAACCATATAAAGCCTTAGCTAACTTGTACACATATTCAGGTTTTTGAATGTCCTCAAAATTCTGTGGTTGCGCTACATATACCTCTTCATTTATAAAACCATTTAAAAAACATTTTTTGGAGTTTTCAAAATAAGGTCTCTAAGTCCATATCAACCCCTAATGAGTTTCATAGCATTTCAAAATGATATTTAAAATGAAGTACTTACATAAGTCATCCTAAAAACATAACAACTCTCTAAGCTTGAAGTCTTCATATATCTTTGCTTTGAATCCTCTTAGACTTAAGCTTCAATGTTTTTTAAGCTTCTATATGTTTTGAACATTTTGGTCCTTTTGAGCTTTCTTTTGATCACTTTGTTGATGGAGTATGGCTTTATGGTACTTATAATCTTAAACTTTCATTTCTTTGATCCTTTTGAACTTTGTCATACAAGGTTTCCTGAAATATCATCACTTAAACAACAACTTATTAAGTTAATCTTTATTTGTTATCATCAAAACAAGATTCGAAAATAATGTTAGGCCAACAGATGTGATTTTATACAGTAATGTAGTTATGAGATATACAGATATGTTTTTATATAGATATGATAATATGAAATATACTGATATGTTTTGTACAGCTATGAAGATATGAGAAACCCAGATATGTTTTATATAGATATGATGATATGAGATTTATATATAGATATGTTTTATACTGAAATGATGATACGTGATATACACAGATGTGTTTGTATAGAAATGATGATATGTAATATACACAGAGACGTTTTATATTAAAATGATAAGCTGAGATATATATATATATATATATATATATATATATATATATATATACAGATATGATGAGAATTATACAGGTATGATGAGATATACAGATGTGATGAATAATGAATATAGAAATGTGGAAATGAGAACCCTGATGGACCAGAAATATACAGAGAGCATGGTACCGTTGCTAGCATATGTGTTAGTCTGATATAATGTGTGCTTATATACATGGTTGGGCTCAATACCCAATAGGCTTAAGCTTTTGGGTCATGTAACGACCCCGCAGTTTAATCTAATTCCAAAGTATTTCCCAAAAATTTCATTTAATCAATTCCCTATAATTTAACTTAATCCTAACCCAAAAATATGATATAATCAAATACTCCAATTTAATCACATATTATAATTTAATCGGTTGAATTTCTAAAATAACTGACATAATTTGTACTCCTCACCTTAGCCTTAGAGTGGTGCCTAGGATCCCCAAATCAAAAATCCGTTTTGATTAAAATGACGAGGATTGAAGATAGGACCCTGTGCTGGTGTTCGTTTTTCGATTCGGCTTACGGGTGGGAAAAATCCTAGAGAGAGAGTGAGGATTTGAGGAGAGAGAAACGGAGGAGAAAGAGAGAGTTTGTCAAAATTCACAAGGGGGGGGGTCTGCTTCCTTTGATTTCAATCAAATTGAAATCTTCCTCACGATGTCTCAGACTTCCTGAGTGGATGAATATATAATATATTATTATAACATTCTAATATAATATAACATTATATTATTATATTAATACATTATATTATATTATTTTTATTTATTTATTTATTTATTTATTTAATATAATATTAATATATATATTTTTTACACTTACACACATATTATTTTTGGGGTCATTACAGGTCAAGTTGGTGTTCATCCATGTGTAACAAGCTCACCCATGGATTCCTCCAGTGCTAACACTAACATCATTAAGTACTATTCTAACATTCTAAAATCTATATTTAAATTTTAAATGGCCAATCACTCTTAATTTTCACTAACAAATTTAAAAATAAAATCTAAAATTTCTAATTTGACTTTCTTCTCCTCCAAATGAGAGTTATCTAAGATTCATTCCCCTTCTCTCTTCTCCTCTCGTATTGATCTCAATAAGATATTGAAACCTTGCATGTCCTTGCAAATGTATGACCTTTGTCTAAGCAAGCGCCTTCTGCCTCCCGAAAATTAACCATTACTATGCTATTTAACCACAAAGCAACTTTATGGACAAACTTCGCGCCTCCTCTTTTTTTTATTTTTTCTTTTTTTTTGATTTAAATAGGAACTCCAGCCACCAACAAGCCCTTCGAGCCCCCTAGTGCGGCACCAAACCTACAGATCAGCATCCTCCGCCCCCAGGTCTCGCTGACCAGGGTAAAGTCCGAATGCGGACATGACTTTTGTGCATCAGTTGGACGTTCGGCTAACCCGACTCCCGGGACACATCTCCATTACCATCCACGGTCCCTGCTGGCTCACAGAGAACTCTCAGCATCCACGGTCCCCACTGGCTCAAAGAGCAAGCTCTCACCATTCACGGTCCCGACTGGCTCATAGAGTAAACTCTCACCATCCACAGGTACCACTAGTTTCGTGAGTGTATCTACCTAGGATTGAACCTCCGATGCTCCTTCCAACTTGCTGATGCCTTTCCACTGTGCCATGCCGTGGGGACAACTTCGCGCCTCCTCTTTCTCTATGAATTGGTGTGTTGTAACAAAATATAAAAAAAATGCTTAGTCTCTCTAGAACATTGATTGGTCCTAAGAGACAACTCATCTCCCATATCATACTTTTTAGCCTAAAAAAAACACATTCCTAGAGTATTCTAGGCACACACAAGAACTAAGTTGGTCTAGGTTCGATTGTGGATCCACTTAGATTCTTTGGATGTCAAGGATACTCCTGAATACACATTTTGATTTTAAGATGGCAAACATGTACCTTCATACTTCTTTCCATACTTCTTAAAAAGTAAACTTGTAACATAAAAATTTTAAACTTTAACTATTGAAATGATATATTTTAATTTAAAGTAAAAGACACTTAACTCTCCTGAGGTTAAAAAATCTCAAAGACCTTCTCTATCCCTTGAATTTTTTCTAAAAAACATAGGCCTTCCCTTATGTTTGATAAAAAGAAAAACTTTTTGAGGGGTGTAAGTGTCCCAAAGCCAAAAATCATAAATCGGAGGTCTATAAAACTTGTAAAATCTCAATAGAGGTATGTAGGTTTTTTCAAATCTTAAGGAAGGTTATTCTCCTTTTATCGAATCTTTGGAGAGGTTAGTGTCTTTTGATCTTTAATTTATTAGTGAAGCATGGAAAAATTAAAATTATTTAGCATATATACTATATATTAATTCTGAAGCATGAGGCAAACCTAATGTTGACATATGACATTAGTTTTTTTTTTTTTTTTTTTTGCATTCAAGTTTTACTCTCTTTTTTTTTTCTCGTTTCTCACTCTCTTGCCCCACTCTCTTTTATAGTAGAGGAAGGGGCCCTATGCGGGCCCCACTATTTTTTTACATCCAATTTTTTTTGCTTTTTTTTTTCTTTTTATGTATCAACCAACAAGAGGCAAGGGCTTCACATGAGCTTTATTATGATGTTGCATTGGTTTTTTTTTTATATCCTGATTTTAGTTTTTTTTTTCTTGTCCTTTCTCTCTCTCTTACCCAACTCTCTCTCTTGGTAGAGGAAAGGGCCAATGTCAGCCCCACTATTTTTTGGCATTAATTTTTTTCCTTTTTTCCCTCTTTATCTTTGTTAGTTAGTGAAGGCAAGGGCCCATGCAACCCCACTATTTTTTGTTTTTACATCTAACCAATTTTTTTGTGGTCTTCTCTCTCTCTCCACCCACAAAGGCAATGGTCCCACACAAGCCCCATTAATTTTTTTGAATCATTTTGAAACTCTTCTTCTCTCTTTTCCTCTCGCTTTTCACGAAGTTGATATGTGATGGTAAATTTTTTTTTAACATCTAGCATTTTTTTTTTTTTTGGTCCTCTCTCTCTTTCTTTGTTTGTGTGCGAGCCAACAAAGGAATGGTCTAGTGGGTCTTATAATTTTTTATGTCTATTTGTTCTTTTCCTTTTTCCCTCTCTTTCTTAACCGATTAAGGCAAGGGGCCCACTATGATGTGGTTTTTTTTTTTTTTTGTATCTTCTTTTTGCTTTTTTTTTTTTTTTTGTCCTTTCTCTCTCTGTCTCGCCCCACTCTCTCGCACGATAGTGGAAGGGGCCCACACAAGCCCCCACTATTTTTTTTAATATTTGGTTTTTCTTTATTTTTTTTTTTCTCTCTCTCTTTCTTAGTGACAAAGGCAGGAGCCCCATGTGGGTCCTACTAAATTTTTTAACATCTAACCTTCTTTGTCCCTTCTCTCTCTGTGTCAGCCGATAAAGGCCCCACATGAGCCCTACTAATTTTTTTGAATCATTTTAAAAACTTCTCCTCTCCTTGCCTCTTGATTTTCATTGATATGTGATGGTAATTTTTTTTTTATATCCATTTTTGTTTTTTTTTTCTCGATCTTTCTCTCGGCTAGTAAAGGAAGGGCCCAATGTGGGCCCCATTATTATTATTTTCATTTTAAGACTCCTCTCTCTCTCTCTCTCTCTCTCTCTCTCTCTCTCTCTCTCTCTCTCTCTCTCTCTCTATTGTTGGCCCTATTAAATTTTTATTATGTTTTAAACTCCTTTCTCTCTTTTATGAAAAAAAAATTAAAATCCCAACACAAAAGAATTCCATTAAAATAATTACTTTAAAATTGGATTCAAACTCAACAACTTTCCACCACTTTCTTTGTCAATAATTTTATTTTATACAATTAATTTAAATTATTAGTTTTTACTTTAGTCTTTGTTTATATTTATATACACTAAAAATATAGAATTAGTTTTTACTTATATTATTCAAAAATATAGAAATTTATTGGATAAAAGACACTCACCTTTCTTAAGATTTGACAAAAAAATATAAATCTCCCTAAGGTTTACCGAAAAGACACTAACCTCCTCTAAAAAAAAATTATCTTTTTGCAAAATATAAGTAGAAGTTTGTGTCTTTTGACAAATTTTGTGGGGGGTTCCTAAAATTTTTGAAATCTCATATAAGGTCATTGTGTTTTTGCCTAAATTTATATATCATGTTACATTTTTGTTTACATACATCATACATATTAAAATTATAAAAATGATTGATTTTTTTTTTAAATATTCAATACAATATATAGAATACAATACAATACAATTTTTTTACATACTTTCTACCAAAAGTTTTCATTAACAAAATATTATAATTATATATAAGTATATATTTATATATATAAATATATAAATGCGGGTAACTTTAATAAATGTTCAACTTCTCATATGTAAAATAAAGTATTTAAATTTTACTCAAAATTTACATTTTAAATTCTCATTCAATATTAGTATGGTCTATATTTATATTCTATCTTTTTAATTAATTTTTTACTTAAATTGATCTGTGAATAAATTTATGTCATATATATATGTCCATAACATTTTTAAAATTTTATATACTACATGAAAATTTTATAAATATTATATTAATTATATAAATTTATCCATGTTTGACAATTATGTTGAACAAATAATGTAAAATAATGTGTTAAATTTTGATTTTATTATTAAAATTAATTATTGAAGTACATATGTACACCAACATGAAGTGTGAGCGAGTTTTATTAATCAACCCCAATAAAAAAAATAAGAAAAATTTTGGTTTGGACTAAAAACCATATTGAGCTTAATAAAAAATTGCAATGAAACCAAACAAGCTTTAAGTAATTTTTTTATTATTATTAGTGAAAATATTTCTTCCTAATATTCTTTTTTTTTGTTTTAATGTGTTTCGAGTTCAACCTCTTCACATGCATCAATAATACAACTGCAAACAATAAGCATGCTCTCACTCGAAGGCAAAGCGACATAAGAAGAGGTTTTGCTTGTTTTACTAGTTTGCAGCGCATGTCATCTTAATAATTGACCAACAACCCCTTCTACAACCGATGTAGGATAATCCCAACAATCTCCCCCTCACACATCGGGATTCAAACTGGCAGCACCATCCGACATTCCGGAGAGAATGTTGAACCATGGCTCTAATACCAATGATGGGCGGTCAATGGTCTTCTCAACCCCAAAAGGTAGCACATAGGGTGATGTTTTCTCTCACACTTAATAACTGATCATCAGCCCCTTCCACAACCGATGTGGGATAAGCCCAATACTATTAATTATATGTGTTATCTGATGTTACAAGCATCATTATTAATGTCATTGCAGTTTGTTTATCGATCTTCCCTAGATTTAATCTGCAGTTGGGTTGGGCTAGTTGGACGGTCTGTGATCAATGTAATGGGCCTTATAAAGTGAGTTCCAATTCTAAGGCCAAGGGTCATATGAGCTTTCCTCTTTATGCTTGGAACTTCCAACAAAACTCTATGATCAATGAGCATTGGCCAAGCAAGAGCCGAAACAATTATTTTCCTTTATCTAATTCTTCTTTCGAAGTATTTTTTTTTAAGTTAACTGAAAGGTTTATTGTTAATTTCTACTTTAGTTTCTTCATTAAAATGCATGTGCGCTTTGATTATGCAGCGAAAAATAGTCTATTCTCTATCCTAAAGTAAGGGTGGACAAGAGAAAATGAATAATTGAAACAAATCTTGAAAACGAACCAAACTAAATGAAAAAAATCAGTTAACCCTTTTTCTAGTTCAATTTTGGTTTAGAATTTTTTGTTTTTTTGGTTATCGGTTCAGTATCGATTCGGCCAATTCAATAACCATAATTAGTTGAATCAAACTGATATACAATAAATATACATAAAAATATATATTATATATATAATATTACATAACATTTTAATAATTTATGCTTCTTAAAAAAATCTGTTACACTAAGATTAATGCTTAAATTTTAATGATGAATATTTTAAATTTACATGTTTATTATTATGAAAGAAAAAAAAATTATTTATAGTGATGTTAAAATGTTAAATTATACTTAATAGTTCAATTTGGTTAACTATTGGATAAAAAAAAAAAATGGTCTGGTGCACAAATCTCTCATGCGTGCAGGGTTTAGGGAAGGGGTGGATCATGATGAGTTTATAATATGTAGTCTTACCTTATATTTTTGTTAGAGTTTGTTTCTATACCTTGAACCCTTGACTTCTAGGGAACACAACGACAACTTTACCATTATAGAGTGGGCTAAAAATCGGTTAACCAAATTTTGGTTAATCGTTTTAAATGTTTTGGTTTTGATTTGCATTTTCTAACGAGCTGAAACTTTGGTTTGATTAATGGTTTTGAAAGTATGGTTCGATTAACCGAACCATGCCCACCCCTATCCTAAATCCCTCTCTCTCCTTTCAATAGTTAAACTTGGGACATGTAATATTGTATTATGATATTCAAGTAGATTTGCATTTTTTAACAAACCGAAACTCTAGTTTGGTTCATGGTTTTGAAAGTATGGTTCGGTTAACCAAATCCCTCTCTCTCCCCCTCTCTCCCCATTTCCAAGTTCTTGTTTTTTTTAATCTTTCGTTTGTTTTGTTATAGTTATGGAAAATATCAAACAATTCATAAAATGTATTTCTATTTAACTTTTGTATTAAACTTTGAAAAAGTATGCCAAAAATTATATTTTTGTGTGATTTTTATTTTCCAATTGAAACAACAATAAAAAATAAAATAAAATTCCAAAATTTCTTTTCGTATTATCTTTGGAGATTTTATTATATAACTGGCTACTATTTTGTCTTTTTTTCTTATTCCCGCACTCACACATCCTCTGTTCACAAGCATTCCATTTCCCACATGCCTTAAATCAAATAATTATAATAATAAAACAAAAAAAATTCACTAATTTGATTGCAAATTAATAATAAAAACAGTTGCATACATGCAAATCTTTTTTCAAAAAAAAGGGAAAAAAATCAAGAATAATTTCATATAGGAGCAAAAATGAAATCAAATGTATGGGATATGAGAATAGGGAAGTGCTTTTGTAGGCACTACTCCAAGAGATAATCAAGGCAATTTTTTGGAGGAATAGTTTTTGTGCGACTAGATGGTAGTATTGACATTTTATTATATTTACAATTTTTTTTACATCATTATTATGTTGTTATTGCATAAATGATCTCAAAATATCAATGACAATGAACGTTTCATATGAACATAATAAGCTAACAGCTAACCTAATCAAAATATATAATTTTCATTTTGGATTCCTAGATGATGCTTGATGAATAGAATGATACGTATGTTTATATTCACAAAATATTTAAACATTTTTTAATCATAACGTCATCCTTTGTAGTCATTCCTTTCACATGATAAGAGAGTTATTTTATATGACGACTTGTTGTTAATGTCGGTTTTTGTTGATGTTGACACCAGGTTGTAGTCTATGCATGTAACAATTCGACTAATAAGATTCTATGAGATTGAATGAAAAGAAAAAGCAACCTAAAAGTGGTTGAAATAATGTATCAATAACAATATAAAAAGTTTTACGTTTTATGAATACAGATACCATTGATTGTATTAACACAGAATAACAATGAGATATTATATTGGAGACCTGTTATTCTCATGTTGTGTGTTTGTATTTCAAATTTTAAACACATAATAATTTAGTTCTACATTCATTTATATTAAACATATACAGGTTTAAAATTTAGGAAATAGGTAATTCACAAACATGTGGAAGGATAGATCTCATGTATAATTTTCCAACAATGATAGTGTCCCTGACGTGTACGTATGGCATAGTTGATCACTTACCTTGCCTTTTTTTTTTTTGGTTGCTCCAAACAAATAGCTTTAGTTGAATGGTGAATCCAAAGAAACGACTTTTATTTTGGATTGAAGCCTATGATAAGTCATTACTGCAACAATTGCTACAATCTTCCTTGCAATGAGGCAAGTATAATAAACAACGTAAATTTCTACATAATATGCATCGACATTTGAGATAAAATGAAGCCTACGTAAGCCATTGGTATAACAATTGTTTCAAACCTTCCTTGTAAGGAGGTCATACAATACACTAGGTAAACTTCTACATTATAGTTGTTGCCATTTAAGAACCCTAGTGAATTTGGACAATAATATTTTTTAGATCAATAAAGCTAGGGATAATAGGGGTAAGCATAATTTGGGGAAAACCGAATTAACCGATTTAATCGACCGAAATTCGTTGGTTCGGTTTGGGTAAAAAAATCGGTTCGGTCGGTTCAGTTAAGCTTCACCAAAATTCGGTAAATCGATTTTCGGTTCGATGAAGAGGAAATATAAATTCGGTTAACCGATTTAATAATTAATTAAATTTAAAATATAAATTAATATATGTTAAATAATTAAGCTTCACCAAAATTCTGTTTTTAATAATTAGTTTTAAATAATTTCGGTTAAATTTGGTTTCGGTTAATACCCCTTATTCGGTTGATTCGGTTAATGGAAATGATTAACCGAAATTTTCGATTAATTCGGTTAATTAACTGAATTTCATCGAACCGATCACTCGCCCCTAAGTGATAAGTATAATATAATATTAAATAACGATTTAAAATGTGTAAAACTCTCAATCAAGTCCATTGTAAATGTCTCTTCATTCATTGACTCATCTTCCAGTAGTGAAAAATGGTTAAGCATATAAAAAGGCAATGACAACTTGTAATGTCATGCGGCATATTAAATATAAGGGAAAAAAATATAAGGGAGAAAGAGAAAGGCAAATATGTTGTCTTAAATGGTGGAAGTAAAAGTGGAAAGAGAAACATACCTTGATGTTGCTGCTATGTCGCAATCTATGCATATGATAATTTGACTAATAGGATTATGGGAGATTGAATGATAATAGAAAGCAACCCACAAGTGGTTGAAATAATGTCTCAAGGATAGTATAAAAAACTTTAGGTTTTATGGATATAGGTAGTGCGGATTATCATAACGCAAAATAATAATAGTATTCCTAACAAGCATATATGGTATTTGTGATTAACTTTGCCTTTTTCGCTGCATGCAATAGCTCTAATTGAATAGTGAATCCAAGAGAAACAACTTCTATTTAGGGTTGAAGCCTACGATAAGCCATTATAGCAACAATAGTTACAATCTTCTTTGCAATTAGGCAATTATATATAATAAACTTGGTAAATTTATACGTAATGCGCATTGCCATTTAAGGTGAAGCCCATGTAAGCCATTATTACAACCATTGTTTCAAATCTTTCTTGCAATAAGGTCGTTATAATGAACTAGGTAAATTTCTATGTAATACTTGTCACCATGTAAGATCCTGTTGCAGCCGAAAATCGAACGACCTTCACGATCCCTGATCATGAGCACCTAAAAAGAGATAAATAAGCAAGGCTTGGAGGACTCGGTATGTAGAGGTTTGGAAAAATATAATAATAAAAGAAATAAGGAAAAGAGGAAGAAGGTTTGGGAACAGCCCAAACCATCGATGGTTTCCTGGGGAAGTAGGAAAAATCATCGACGATTTCTTTTTACCACGGTACGGTTACAAGTAAACCAGTAAAAAAAGGGCGGGTAAAACCCAAACCGTCGACGGTTTTGAAAGAGGAGCAAAAAATCGTCGATGGTTTTCTCGGCAGTGCAGGCTATAAAGAAAAACCCATAAGCTATTTTGTTAAATTAAAACAAACTAATCTCTCTCTCTCCCTCATCAAACCCTACGACCCTACTCCTTTCTTTCTTCGATTCTCACTCCGTTAAGCCCCGTTTTGACGATTAGGAACCACCATGAGGTTCATGGGAAGGTCCTCTGCAATTTCACTGAAGCAGATTTTCAGTTTGGGGTTCCAGGGCATCACTCTAAAACTGAGGTAAGGGTGTTAAATATTAATTTCAATTGTAAAATT
This sequence comes from Malania oleifera, assembly GCF_029873635.1. Classification (NCBI taxonomy): domain Eukaryota; kingdom Viridiplantae; phylum Streptophyta; class Magnoliopsida; order Santalales; family Ximeniaceae; genus Malania; species Malania oleifera. Next base: position 139,882,502 of record NC_080418.1, read on the forward strand.
TGAGTATTTGGGGCTTAGGGAATATTAAATGATAATATTGTGGAGATTGAGTTGATTTGTTTGAGAAAAATATAATTTCAGGGTTTTGACCTCCGAGGGGTGTAGATTTAGAGTTTCAACAGGCTCAACAGGAAACAGGTAAGGGAATAGACTAAGTCAGGATTTTCGAAAATTTTAATGTTTATTATACAGTATAAGTTTCAGAAATTTATTTATGAATTATTGTAGTTTTTGGGAATACTGGTGTTGAACAAAGAAAACAAATTTTATAGCATATTATAGTATAGTACAGAGTAGAACTCATTCGTGTGGCATGAGTATAAATTTAATTGAATAATAGTATATTAGAGTATGATTTTATTCATGAAATAAGTATGACTTCACAGTAATTTTTAGAAAGATCATAAACAGTATAGAAGTTAAGATATTTATAGTATATTATGATATGTAAACCGGTGCAGATGCCATAATATGATAGCCGGCACAGATGTTGTGATATGATAAGCTGGCGCAGATGCCATGATCAGTTTTTTTATGACAGTTTATTCAGAAATTATGAAGTGACAACTTTTATTCAGAAATATGTAAAAGATAGATTTTATTTCAGAAATATGAAAATTTTATTTATGAATATATATATATATATATATATATATATATATTATGTGAAATGTATTATATAGTAATAGAACCTGGATGGTTATGTACGTTATGAGCGCAGTATCATTGCTAGCTAGCCAGATCGAAAAGATGATACCCACTGTGTGCCGACCAGTTAGAGGTTTTTACGGTGAGTAGGATGGGCGAACCAGATTGGTGTATAGCCGACAGTGCAACCACACTATTCAAGAAGTGTGGGTCGGAGGCCGATTAGCATGTAGTGTAGGCGGCGAGTAGGATAACCTTTGTGTACTGACCCGTTAGAGGTTTTGACGTTGAGTAGGATGGGCAGACTAGGTTGGGTGGGCAAGTGTGCGTAGATATATCATATTTGACTTAACCTGGTAGGTCAGCTAGCATTAAGTCCAACCTACAGGCCACACAACTCGGATCATTGGGGGGGGGGTGAACTCATGATATGCAGATATACATCCAGAATATAATATTTCAGTAATATACAAATTTAACAGATGATTTAAATGATACGAAAATTCATTACGATATAGTAAGATTATGTTTAAAAGTATAGTTTTTCATGTGTTATCAATTACAGCTTAAGATATATTATAGTTATATTATTTGCAGTATATGTTTATAATATGATTAAATTCACGTTGCCACACACTGATATTAGTTTATTTCCATTACTGAGAAGTGTCTCACCCCAGCATCACAAATATTTCAGGAAATCCTGACAGACAAGTAAAGCGAGTTCCATGATAGAGGAGTTTGTTGGTATTACCCCAGTTGCAGGGTAAGTAATCGTTTCGGGAGCAGGATGGATTTTTGGGGTATTTATATGTATATGTAGAATAGTGAATCTTTGGTATTGTATATAAGTTACGTATATTTTATTTTCCGCTACTTAGATGACATGTATGTATAAACAGGTAATTCCCTGGTACCTATGGATTTGGGTTGGCTTTGACTATATTTTATGGTATCATAGTATTAATAGTATATGATATATATATATATATAGCTAGAATTTGGGATCATTACACGGGGTGTACTTTGGGGGATCACTCTGACGCCTTAGTAAGGGATTGACTTGAGAGGTTTTATGTAACAGTAAAGTATGTTAGGATAAGATGTCTTACCTCTTTGTGGTGCTCCCCTTTTATATTGGCGAGGTTTGACCCTTAGGAGATTCACCATTTATGGGCGTGTTTATGGCGTTTGGCGTGAATCTCTCTGGTTATTATAGTGTCAATGTAGATCGCTCTAGTCATCATGGCGCTGGCGTCAATTGCTCTGACCAAACAATTGACTTGGATGGTAACTGCCCTCATCAATGATGGACTCTAGTCTCCTCTTGACTTATGGTAGGTGATATATTTGGGGTATATCAGTTGCCCGCCTTTCAGTTTCAAATTTTTGAAGCTTATTTCCAAAGTTCAAAAGTTGCCTAGTTTGTTTGTTTGTTTTTTTTTTTTTTTTGCAACTTGTGGGACCTATATCCCTATATTTGGCTTCCCAAGCTGAAGGGTTTACAATTTGCTAAGCTGATTTGGTGAGAAGTAGGCTTATCCAACCCAACCTGATGAATATACAGCTTGCCGAGCTGAATTTGCTATGATATCAGCTTTTTCAAGCCAACTTTGATGCGTGTGAGGCTTGCTGAACTGGTGTTGTTGCGGTATCAGCTTATCTGAACCGATTGTTTGCCGGGTACGTGGCTTTCCGAGTTGAGCATTATTGAATTTTCGGATCTTCTAAGTAGATTGTTGATGCGTTCGTGGCCTGCCAAGCTGAGCCTGTTGTCTTGTTGGCTAAACCGAGCAAATTGTTGATGAGTAAGTGGCTTCTCGAGCCAAGACCGTTGTAGTGTCAACTTACTTGTGCTAGTTTTTTATGGGCAAGTGGCTTCTTAAGCCAAGATCATTGCGATGTCGGCTTACTTGAGCTGAGTTGATTATTAATCGTCACTCGGCTTATCTGAGCCGGGTTTGTAGCAATGTTATCTTATCTGAGCCGATTGTTGCTGGGTATTTTGTGCTGAGTAGCTCTTTGAGGGGTTTTCCATGCCGAGCAGCTTTTTGAGAGGAATTTTATGCTGAGCAACTCTTTAAGAGGCATATCGTGCCGAGCAACTACTCGAGGGGCATTTCGTGCCGAGCAGCTTTTTGAGGAGTTTTTCGTGCAAAGCAGCTCTTCAAGAGGTATTTCAGTCGAGTAGCTATTTGAGAGGCTTTTTATGCCGAGTAGCTCTTTAAGCCAATTTTACCTGACCTTTGTGAGTTTTATTCATCATTTAGGTTGTCTTCGGGCCTCAGTTGGCCTGGTTCTTCTTTGGCCTAATGAGCCGTGCTCATCTTTTGGGTTGTCTTTAGGCCTCATGAGCATTGCTCATCAGTTGAGCCGATTTTTCTTTGCTTAATGAGTTATGCATATCTTTTAGGCTATCTTTGGGTCTCAGTTGGGTCAGTTCTTCTTTGCCTAATGAGTTGTACTCATCTTTTGGGCTGTTTTCAAGCCTTATGAGTGTTGCTCATCAATTGGGTCAGTTTTTGTTTGCCTAATGAGTTGTGCTCATCTTTCGGCCCGTCTTCAGGCCTTATGAGCATTGCTCATCAGATGGGCGGTCTTTCTTTGCCTAATGAGTTGTGCTCATCTTTTGAGCTGTCTTCAAGCCTTATAAGCATTACTCATCAATTGGGCCGATCTTTCTTTGCCTAATGAGTTGTGCTTATCTTTTGGGCTGTCTTTAGGCCTCATAAGCGTTGCTCATCAGTTGGACTGACTTTTCTTTGCCTAATGAGTTGTGCTCATCTTTTGGGCTATCTTCGGGCCTTAGTTGGGCCGGTTCTTCTTTTGCCTAATGAGTTGTGCTCATTTTTTGGGTTGACTTCAAGCCTCATGAGCTTTGCTCATCAGTTGGGTCGTTTCTTCATGCCTTATGAGGTGTGCTCATCTGTTTGGGTTATCTCTTCACTAATATTTTGGTAATTTACCTACTAGAGAACCCTACTACGGTTTTCAAATGATAAGACAATTTATTCATTATTTAATCAAAGTCAAAGCCGACACCGAATGGCCAGTTGTGGGTTCCATAGTGTCATTTTCATTTTTTCATAGGAATTATAATATTTACTTCATCATGGCTTTAATTGTATGCAAGTCAAGCATAAAAAAATTATGTTCTAACTAAAAGAAAACAGTTTGCAGGAGAAAAGTCCATACCTTGAGAAACAAGCAAAGATGACTAGCCCATTCTTGGAATTCTTTGATAGCTTCAAATCTGGATCTCCATTCTTGGCATTCTTAGATAGCTTCAAATCTGGATCTCTATTCCTGACATTCTTTGATAGATTTGAGAGAAGGAGTTTCTAGCCAAATCTTGGGGATACACTTCGTAACCCCATTTTTTTTTTCCGAACTGAAGTTATTTCTATGACCTTTCTCTGGTTCTTTATACAAACCAAAATGGAAACCGAGCAAAGAAATATTATTTACATGAAATCCAATAGATTATTTCACTTTCCCAATTGATGATCGGACCATCTCATGTTTACATTTTGAACCTCCAAGCCCTTAATGTGTTCCATGATGAACCCAACTGTGTTATGATTAACAAGACCCTGGCATCCCGGTCTGTAATCTACCAACCCATATGCGTAGTTTGTCCATCTTCGGTAAGTGAGTTCCATGTTGATGAATCTCAAATTGCTCAAAAGCCCACCATTAAAACCCGATAAGAAGACACCGTTGTAGAAATGTTGATGAACTGTATATTGGAGACACCGTTGTAGAAATGTTGATGAACTGTATATTGGAGATTGATACCACCTTTAAATTGAAGTCCCTTGGGCAGGTTGTCACATATATAGGGTCTGCCCTTCCCCACCATGAAGGGTCACATTGTCTTGTACTTATATTCATGATTGAGAAGGTAATGTCTCTTACATTTCCTCTATCCCGAATCAAGTTTGATTGCTGAAGATTTTGTTCAAATCCAACAGTTTGTAGCTGTTAAGTTATATAGGGGACCGGTGGACATCTTAGGACAGATGGCTTCATCTCCTGTATCAATTTTGCATCTCATGATGACTGTATTGTTCGAATCCAATATATCTATCCCATCATTATTTGGGGTGTTGAAATCTTCATAAATTGAAACATCATAAATGGATGTGTTATCACTCCGCACAATGTGCAAGCAGTACATGCCTAAAACAACACATGCCTACCACAAACATGTAGACAAATATTTTGATAATTTCTCACATATCACCTACTTCAGCAAAAAAATTGTGAGTTTAGTGGATGTAGTACAAACAAAAACCACTTCCCATGATAGTCGTGAGGATCAAAAAGCTACAACAAATGGAGATATGCATTGATAGTACCCATCTCGTCAAAAGGAGCCCTATCCTATGGAAAAGCCAATTATAGGTATTAAATTGGAGGGTATACCAGTTATCTGACCACTTGGGTTCTGTCATTTTGAGGAATTTCTCAAAAGCACTCAACCTGAACCCAAACATCCAATTAAGTTTGTTCTTCCTCGGAGAAATGAATTGTATCGTTTCCTTCAAAAGCCCTTTTCGGAATTGAAAACAAATCGATTTGTTCCATAAAACCCCATTTGTACTTACGGTTGAACACCTTCTAAAGAGGGTCATCTACAACAACGAAGGAAGTTGAAGGCTTACCTGAGTTCAACTGCACAGTCTTGGATTCGTATCCAACTTGTGTTCAGATGGTCTATCTAGAAATCTTCTATGGCGCCAACATCTGCTTCAAGTATCAGCTTTTGGGTGAGGATTTTGACCCTTTGATCTTTTTAACCAACGATGCAGATCTTGAGCACATGATGCTTGAGTATGACCGCCAAGCCTGCGAGGCTCAAGTTTTTCCTCTTCCACTTGAACCCTCCCACTTTGACAAGCTTCAGATCCAACGAGTCCAAATCGGAGGGGCAGTGGTTTGTCGATGCGCTCAATTCCATTTAGATGCGGTTGTTGGAAACATCTTTACTACCTGCCGCAGCAGTGAGGGGAGATTAGGACTTTGTGTTTGGGGTTGGATAAAAGCCTTGCTTTGGTCCCGACAATGGAGGTGCATGATCCATTTTAGTGTGCTTTAATTCTTTTTTTATTTTGAGCAATTCTTTAGCTCCAAGCGATTTCAGGTCTATAGATCTGAAATGATTACGAGCCCCAGCTCCAAACTAGTTCGGGTCTTCTCCCCTCCCGAAATCGCCAGTTCAATGTTGCTCCTTTGAGTCACTTCAATCACAAAGGCTCGCGCTGCTCTATTGCAAGCAGGTTCGATGTTGTTGAGAATTGGTTATTAGGAACCAAGCTCTAGACGCATGGATCTAAAAAGCTCCATTTTTGGTGGTTGGATGGTTCGGGACGGTCACCGAGGCTTTGAGTTGTGGTGCGGTCAGCATTCTTGCAGGTGCTAGAGAAGCCGCTAGGATTTTACTATCCTTCATTCGATAAGGATTTGTGTGGTGTTGTAAATTCTTTGATTATCCCTTTCTAGTTCTAATTCCTTCGTTAAAATGTTGTGTTCACGTCATGGCTTTAGGAGATCTCATCACCACTCCTCTAATTTTTTATCTGTAATGATGATGAAATGGGGGCAGCAAAGTTCTGCATCCACAGGGTTAATAGAAGTGGTGGATCACGATGATTAATACTCCTACAAAACGAGCTCAAGGGCAATTTTAATGCAACAAAGTGATGAAGCAATTGTAAAATTTGAGAATGTAGCCATTGAACGCTCCAAATCCGTTGGTTCTTTTGTATTGAGGAAATACAACATATGGAGGAAAAAGAGTGAAAATTTTGATTCGACGGTACGCTTTATGCGGGATCAAATTATAATCATAGAGTTAGGACTAGCATTGTGAGGCCTGAGACTCGATTTTAGCGAAAGGTTCTTATCTTGAAACCCTAGCTCCGACATTTTCAAATGCTTCTCATCACACTAGTTTGCAGGGAACACAAAGAGAGAACGAGCCTATGCATTGTCTTTGAATTATTTGATGTAGTCATGATCAAGGATTGAAAAAGATAATCTCTTAAGAAGTTCCTATATATGGCACCAACTGTTGTACTCAAAAATCAAATGACCTTTATGATCCCTAATCACGACCACCTGAAAAGAGATAATTAAGCAAGTCTTGGAGGACCTGGGGTGTACTCTGGGGGATCATTCTAATGCCTAAGTAAGGGATTGACTTGAAAGGTTTTATGCAACAACAAAGTATGTTAGGATAAGATGTCTTACCTCTTTGCAGTGCTCCCCTTTTATATTGGCAAGGTTTGACCCTTACGAGATTTGTCATTTGTGAGCGTGTTTATGGCCCTTGGCGTGAATCCCTTTGGTTATTATAGTGTTGGCGTAGATCACTCTAGTCATCATGGCGCTAACGTCAATTGCTCTAGTTGAGCATTGACTTGAGTGGTAACTACCTTAATTAATGATGGGCTATAGTCTCCTCTCGATTTAGGGTATATTAGATCCCATAGTGAATTTGGACAATAGATCAATGGGGCAAGTGAGAAGTATAATATGTAATTACCCGAAGAATAATGATATTTAAATAATAAAGAAGGGGGGAAATGGAAACAGTAACAGAATGAGACAGTCAACTTCGTCTACCAACGCGAAGCGTTCGTCAATGACATTGCATTTTGGAGGTGATAATTTCAAGAAATTTCCCAAGCCTCGTCAACGAACATAGGGGTTTCATCGACTAGGGTTCTTTAGGACTCGTTGATGAGGTCCCGTCTCGTCGACGAGAAGATATTGAGAGATGATTTTTGGGATGTTTGAAATTCATCAACAAGGGTGCAGATTCATCGACGAACTTTCTACAGGACTCATTGACGAGGTGACGTGGCTCGTCGACAAATCCCATAGTATAAATAATGTTTAAACTCAGTTTTTATGCAAAAATTTCAGCGAAGACTCTCTCTCTCCTCTCCCTACGGTTCCTCTCCCATTTTTCTTCAATTTCGGCCCCGTCGTTTGCCGGATCAACGATTTAAGGCCACCACGACACTCCTGGGGAAGTTCTCCCTAAGTTTGCGAGCAGATCGTCGGTGGGACAAAGTTGGATTTCATCCCAAATTCAGGGTAAGGTTTTTTAAGAAAAATTTGGTTTAGTAGCAGTTGTAGGAAATGTAATAGACGTAGCAATAATGATGTTTTGTTTTGAGATTATGGTTTTCAGGGTGTTGAGTGGAGAACCCTACGGGTGTAGGACCCTTCATAGTAAGGAGATTTTAGTAGAAATCAGGTAAGAGAAATATGTTATGCTACGCAAATTTAGTATGATTTTCAGTATAGTATATATATTTATACCAGATTATTATTTAGAACAGGAATTAATACAGTTTATCCATTATGTATAATATGTTTTAAATTACTGTGTGGCTTGAGAATATAAATATAGTACAGAGACATGCTTTACAGTATTTTTCAAAGCTATGTTTTACAGAATATACAGACAAAGGAAATATTTTATAGTAATTACAGAATACCATGATTATATAGTTGATACAGATACAGTTTACAGTACCATGACATACAATTTTATAGTTCATTTCAGAAATACAATTGATACAAATACAGTTTATCACAACATCATGGTTCATACAGTTATTATAGTATCATGGTAAAACAGATAGTTGTATATAGAGATATATGATATAGTATCAGACCCTGTTGGACCATTACAGTTTACAGAGCACGGTACCATTGCTACATATACTATAGAGTGCAACCACCTATTCAGACAATACGTGGTATAACAGTCAATCGTATAAAGCCCACGAGTAGACAGACTCCCAATCAGATATGAGTAGAGAATGGCTGATCAGATTGATGGAGTATAGTGGTTTATCCTAGTCGGCCAGCCAGGGTAGATCCCGCCTACGGGCCGCACAACTCTGTCATGAGAGGTTAAATCATGATGACACACAGTTATCCACATGGAAGTTTTCAGTTATTATATGTATATACAGTTTTATAGTAGTATTGGGTGTACTTATGTATAGTAGCAGTATCATCAATGGAAAACCTATAAAAGCAAATATGTTGAACAACATGGGTACAGGTGGTGGCTTTAGATGTTATTTGTACTTGTATTCTCATATTCATTTATATATGACTATATATAGAAATAAATTTTCATGGTATTGTAACTCATTTGCCACACATTAGCAATAACATATTTCATCTTACTGAGCGTTGACTCATCCCATTACTTTTAACATTTTTTAGGTGATCTAGGTAAGTGAGTAGATCAGGCTCGTAGATAGAAGGGCCTCAATATTGCCCTGACAATAAAGTCAGTATTTTTGGGAGTATTTTTGTATAGACCTAACCCAGTTGAGGGCATTTTTGGGAAGCAGTCATATATGTATATTTTGAGAAACCTTTTAGTACTTTGGTATTGTATATAATTATATATGTTTATGTTTATTTGATTTTCGCTTCTCGCTGCTAGGTTGATGGTTGGGTTTAATTTAGTTTGGTATCAGAACATTATAAATGTTATAGTATAAAAAAAAAATCCAAGTTAAATAGCAGGTCATTACATAATATAATATTAAGTGACAATTTAAAATGCGTAAAACTTTTAATCAAGTCCATCGTAAATGTCTATTCATTCATTAACTCATCCCCTCAGAGTTAAGAAATGGTTAACATATAAAAAGATAACAATGACTTTCGAAATGTTATCTAATGTGTTAAATATAAGGAAAAAAATATGAGGGAGGAAGAGAAAGACAAATATATTATTTTGAGTGATAGAAGGAAAAGATGAGAGAGAAACATAACAAATTAAAGAAAATAAGAGGAAAGAACTAAAGAGAAGCATGCCAACTCAAGCGAGAAGAAAAGAAAAGAGAATAAAAAGTAAAATGACACAGAGGAAGAAACTTAAGGTAGGTCGGGGGAAGAGAGAGAGAGAGAGAGAGAGAGAGAGAGAGTATGATATATTAATTTATATGCACATCATCCAAGATAAAAAGTGACATATAATTGATGATAGAACAATGGGTCTTTGTTTTTTAGCTTTACGTATATACGGTAAGATCATATATTAGATGAGGGACTTATAGAGTAGTTGTTTCAGGTATTATAATAGCTTAGTGAACCTATTAATTGAGCGTAGTTAAAACAAGAGATAATATTTATTATTGGTACTTACAACTTACGAATTAATTTCAACGGGGACAACCTTTTGAAGATAACTTTTATATAGGATGTCTTCCTCTATTGAAAGATTTTAAATCTCCCCCCCAGTGCATGAGCGCGTGCAGCTCAAACAAAAGAAGCTTTTTGGTAAACCTTGAAGGGTAAGCTTTTCTAAAAGGAATTATAGCCACATAGAATTCACCCTCATGAAAACATGAAGTAATCAAAGGATTTACAGGTATGCTCATGGAAATATTGACTCGTTTAACTCTCATACCAATATTATAAAATATTTTGAACATCTTCTGAGCTATTTCTTGATTTTAAGGTAGGCCTTGCCTTGTGGAATTTCATTTAAAAAGTAGCCTCTTTTCCTAAAATGTTAGGCTTTGAAGTATGTCCCATATCGAGTTTGTAAGCATCTAGTAAGTTAGTTTGCATTACCTTTTGTGGGACAATTGCAACATTAGTGCAAACTTTGATTTCTATTCCAGTGATAAATGACTATTCTTACCATATTTCTAAGATGCTTACGTGCTTGCATACAAACATTATTTAGTAGCAGAAGAACTTTACATGCCATCAATTGATAGTGTTGCACAAAAAGTAGTCCGTATGCCTATTAAACTAAAACATTTGACTATGCTAAGGGAATTCTCATATTTTGTTATAACTTTTGACACGGAAGAAGGACCTTTTGGGATAAGACGACATCGCTTGCCATAGTGTAGCCAACACAAGTGTTAAAGTAATTTGGGTTATGACCAGCACATCTAGGTGTAGTGAAGCTTTTGCATTTGTTGAGTTAGAAGCTCAATTCTTATATTTATGAAATAGTTCATCTTAGACTTTTCATGCATGGTCGAAAGCCAGTTAACTCTAACATAATTGTTATATTTATTACATTAAAAATTTCATTCACTCTTGCAATTGCGTGCTAGTTTCACCCGTTTGGAAGAATATTACACAATACGATTATAATATAATCACGACATATCTTATGAAGTATAAATTTGGAAGTAAGTATTTGCATTATTGGAAGTTAAATGGCTTATGAGCTAGAGGGACGTCTCAAATTACAATCAACTGGAGTAAATTAGTAACAAGTTTGTTGTAAAGTTAAAAGAGATCTTTACAAAACATAATTGATTTTGTATGACTCAAATACTGATATGTTCATTTGCGTGCCACTATTTTGTTTTATACTTCAACATGCCTTGCTTCAAATTCAAAGTATTCACTTATAAATTTATAAAACTTTATGACAAATAGTGAAATTCGAACGATTTCATACTTTTTAAGAATCATAAATATAATTTTTCGTCCCCTTGATAGCCGGAAGTTTTCAAGAAGTATGAAAAGCTGGAGGACTTTCAAAAATGAAAAAAGAAGGAGAATAGGTGTAAGTGTCCATCTCCCCTCCCCCAAACACATACAAAAAAAAAAATCATGTAATTTGTATATCATTCAAATTTGAACTTCGTGAGAGCATATGATAGTTACTGGCGACTCAAGGTTTTTGAGTAGGCAAGACATTTGTAGAGCCAAAACTAGTAATGAGTAAATTGCTTTCCTTATACTACGCACCCTCTTCTCTGTCCTGAGGCTTCAATTTCTGCCTAACATACGCCCAACTCCAGGCGCGTGCCACTTATCCTGCGCACCGTGGCCCACCATCTTCCTCCATTTTCTCATTTGCGAGACGGAAGCAACCCCTCTCCCTGTAACTGCGTTGTACATTTTCTTGAATAGTTTTTTCCACCTTGCACCGCCCTTCCACCTCTCTCTCTCTCTCTCTCTAAAAATTGATGGAGAGAGGAGTCATGACTGTTTAAGCCCATTTCAGAGAGAGTTACAGATTTTTGCTATCTTGCGCACATTTCTTTTTCTCTTAAGAAGGTTGTTCGGGAGAGAGAAATTTTGTACTGGGTTTCTGCAGCAGATCATCAAGTGGGCTTCGAAAACCCTAGTTTTTGACGATGGAATTTGTGGGCAGAACTGTGAAGAAAGAATTTCAAGGCTTTGGGGTCTTTGCTGGAACCATAAAATCGTTCGACCCCTCCTCTGGGCTCTTCGAAATTGTTTACGAAGATGGAGATTCCGAGGATATGGACTTGGCGGAGATAACGGTGCTTTTGGGGGGAATGGCGGGGGAGAGTGGTTCTGCGGAGCTGAACCAGAAGCCGAGGGTCGGCCGAAAGCCGAAGAAGCGGCGCAGGGTCGAGGCGAAGCGTGAAGTTTGCGGGCATGCAGCAGGTAATGTTTCCGATAATATGATGAATGATGGTCATTTTGGTAGTCACAATGTGCTGTCTGAGACCCTAGAAAGGGAATGGGCAGGGGCGATTTTGCAAGAGTCTTATTCTGGTAGTGGGAATTCAAAGCAATCTGTTTGTGCCGATGTAATTAATTTGAATGATAGGATTAATTTGAATGACGGGATTGATGCCCATGATGGGTTCGATTTAAATAATGGGTTGAATTCGAAGGAAGAGTTGAATTTAAATGTTGAATTTGTTGAAAAAGTGAAGAGAAGCGAGAGTATTGATTTGAATTTGGATGCAAACGGTGATTGTGATGCAAATGTGGATGGTGGTGATTCGGGTAGTTTGGGCATGAAAGTCCAAAAGAGGGAATGTCACTTTGATTTGAATTTGGGGTTTGATGATGAAATGAAGAATGCAGATAATGGATATGGAGAAAATTTTGAAGGAAATACTTCCTTGAATGAGGAGATTGGTGGAGTTGGTCGAGAAACTGAAATTGAAGGTGGTGGTATGAATAGGAATTTCGTGGGGCCTTGTCTTAAAATTGCCGAAGGAATTCCGGTGAGGTGTGGTAACAGTATTGGGGAGCATGTGTTGGGAGATTCATGTGTACTTTCTGTTGATGACATTCAAAATGAGTATGGTGTTCTAGGTGAAAGCTTGAATAGAAATGCTTCTTTTAGCATTTTGGATGCTAACCATGTAAAGGATGGTAACTTTTCTGAGGTCCAAGTGAAGGGGGGTTTTGGTGAGTCTGTTGCTGGGCACCAAGGTGATTTTAGACACACTTACAAAGGAGGGAATATTGGTAGAAAAAGAAGAAAACTTGCGGATGCTTCAAAACCTACAACTGAAGTAGTGCTGAGAAGAAGTAGAAGAAGAGGATCAATTTTGATGTCTGCCCATAATCATGCTGCAAGCACAACAAAATCACATACACTCAGTGATATATCCTCGTCTCCTGCAGTTAGTACAGCCTCAGAGGGAAAGCCATTCATCTCGGGCTGTGAAGGACCTGAAGAACATAGTGAACTTCCTCCAAAAGTGCAATTGCCCCCTTCTTCACAAAATTTGAATTTAGATGGGATTCCCATCCTAGATGTTTTTTCTGTCTATGCTTGTTTAAGGTCATTTAGCACTTCATTATTTTTGAGTCCCTTCGAGTTTGAAGATTTTGTGGCAGTACTGAAATGCGAGTATTCTACTTATTTATTTGATTTCATTCATGTGTCTCTTTTGCAAACTCTGAGAAAGCATTTGGAGTTTCTTTCTGTTGATGGTTCTCAATCTGCTGTTTATTGCCTGAGGTATTTCTATTTTTCACCTCTTTTACTTTCTATTCAATTTCAAGCCGTATTATTATTCAAACTAATTGTTCTGTTGCTTAATGTGTTTCTGCTTAAATATTAATGCAGGACACTTAATTGGAGTTTGCTAGATTTGATCACATGGCCGGTTTTTGTGGCAAACTACCTACTGATTCACAGTTCTGGATTGAAATGTGGTTTCGATCTTAATTGCTTAAAGCTATTTGATCGAGATTATTACAAACAACCTGCACATGTCAAGGTTGAGGTACTTCGTTGTTTATGTGATGATGTGATTGAAGTGGAAGCCATAAAGGCAGAGCTTAGTAGAAGGTTATGGACAGCTGAGCCAGATTCAGATTTTGATCGGAATGTGAACAGTGAGACTTGCAAGAAAAAGAGGATTGATGCTTTGGGTGGTACTTACTTGATGCAGGAGGTGGTTGAAGAAACTACTGACTGGAATAGTGATGAGTGCTGCCTCTGTAAGATGGATGGAAGCTTAATATGCTGTGATGGTTGCCCTGCTGCATATCATACGAAGTGTGTTGGAGTTGCTAATGATCTTTTGCCAGAGGGTGATTGGTACTGTCCTGAGTGTGTCATTGACAAAAATAAGCAGATGAAATTGCGAAAGTCACTTCGAGGAGCAGAGCTGTTGGGAATCGATCCTCATGGCCGACTTTATTTTGGCTGTTGCGATTACCTACTGGTGTAAGTTTATTCCTTGCACAAAATATTCAAGATTGAGTCACCTAGTATTATGGTTGTCTCCTCGTTATCAATTTATTATTGTTGTTATTGTTTTTTTGTGATATTTTGCATGATATGCCTCACTAAAGGACGTAGAAAATAAACTAAATATTATGTCTTCAATCATGATTTTTGTTACTCAATTACAACATGTCTCAAAAGTGTACACAATGTTGTTGTGGTTGTTATTATTATTATTATTATTATTATTATTATTCTTATTACTGTTTGACCTAACAATATATGCTTTGAAATTCTTTCATTTAAGAATGTTAGCTTTTCAAAAGCTCTTCCTTTATATTTAAGACTCAGTTAGTTCACGGAGAACCTTGACTTATCTCCTTTCGGTGCAGTCTAGTGGCTAACAATTAAAAAGAAAAAGGAAAAAATCCTTGGTGAACAAATCAATAATTAATAAAGTTCCTATTTGATTGCTTCTTGAATTCCTCATTGACTTTTAGCTGTATTTAGGGTAGTATCTGTCGTAAATCATAGGTTATTCCTTGCATTAGAAAGAAGTATTTACAATTCTCCATGTCTGATGTCTCTGTGTCTACTTTTTTGTTTTAAAAAAAATTGAGGAAAGAAGTCTTTCAAAGAAAAAATTTTTTAAAAAAAAATATAGGAAACAAAAGAAAATAAGAAATAAGATCACAAAGCGCAGTGCACGGATTTTTTCAGTGAGGAAATTGAATAGGCAGCTGGTTTGGGAGAAGATTCAATACTCGGCCTCTTTATGGTGCGTTGGGTCTGGATGCTTTAAAGGAGTGAGCTTTTCAGAAATTCTGCGAGATTGGAGGCATTTTTTGCTTTGATATTTCAAAGTATTTCTCTTTGTGCTTTTTGTTCTTTTTTTTTTTCTGGATTTTCCCAGAATTTTGATGGGAGCTGTCTTATTCTCCTCTTTGTAATTCTTCTCTTTCTAAATTCTTCTCCAATGAAATCTCTTCTTTTGCAATTAAAAAAAAAAAATTAATGGAATTCAGGGTGATGGGATTTGAGCTCGGGAATTTGGTGGTTGTAAATTTCTATTTTTAGAGCCTAATTTCCTATGGTGTGAGGAAATTTATAGCAATATTTTCTTTAGCAGAATGGTTGGGATGCTATCATGCTAGAGCTGTTCTCAATGTTTGTCATTCAAACTCTTAGAAATTTGTTTCACAGATTCTTGTCTTCTTTTACCCTCACTTGAATTATAAAGTAGGAAATACTGAGAGGGTTCTGGGAGCATCTTTGGGTTCACAATGTTCCTTTCTTTTGAGTGCATTTTTTGTTTTTTTGTTTTTTTTTCCTGTCCTTGTCATATATCCACTCTCCAGAGTTCTCATATTGCTCATTTTCCTTTATTTTTCTCTTTTTCGAAGGGATTTGAGTTCTTGGAATTTTTATTGTTATAAACTTGAATGAGAGAGGTAACTTATGATATTGTGTTGTCGTTGGATGCTTTGTGATGAGTGATGTGCATGGTTCTAGATTCTTTAGGAAAATTTTATTGTAAGTTGTTTTTTTGCTCATTTAATTCATAATTTGATTGTTCTTTTTCTTTCTATATTCCTTTGCTTGAAATTTATTTAGAAGTCCAAGGGAATGCTTAGTTGTAGAGAACTTTTTTTATTTTAATTTTTTTGATTTCCAAAGAATTACCAAATACCACCTTTGTTTTCTACTTTTCCAACATTTATATGGAAAACTTTGTAAACAAGTAAAATTTTTTTGTATACAAATGCTGGAAAACAAGAAAATTAAGAGGCTTTTGTGAAAACTGTTTTACACAGCTAAATTGTTTCTAAGGTCCCTCCAAAATGAGGGTTTAACTGGACTGGTCCTTGAAAGAGTCTTTTCTCTGTTTTTGAATTTGTTGAAAGAATCAATGGTAATAATCTTTTATATAGGGTAGGATCGAACAAGTTTCCCTTTTGATTTATACTTGAATGGGAACACTATTTCTCATTTGTTCTTGTAGTGTTCCTCTGCATGGAAAATCGAGAATAAGTTGTTTGATGCTTTGGGGGAGCAATAGGCATACCCCTCCTCTTTGGAGAGTACGTGCTCTCTCATTTAGGTTCTTTCATAAAGTGGTAGAAGGAAAACCTTATGAAGAAGTTTGATTTTTTTTTAATCACTATTATAGATGCATTTGGTTGGAGTACTACTAGATTCATGGTTGTCAAATCAGGTATCCCATTTTTAGATTGCGAATCATAAGGTTTGGCGACAAATTCTAGAATAGTTTTGAAAGGATAAACACCTAAATAAAAATGGGTGTTCTATTTCTAGGATGAAGATAATAGTGTAATAGAAAATTTGTTCAATGACATGGTCAAGATTCAAGAAGATTCAACTAGCCTTTCCAAAGTCCAAATCCTAATTCAAGATAATCCTTCAGCCTGACATCACTAACACTATCATCTCAATCAAGTTTGTTAGAATTCGAATCCTGCATGGAATTGCTAGGAGGGTCAGTGAGACTAGATGTAGGATTGTGTCAAGGACCTTATGATTCTTCTAGCCATATAAAAACTAATGAAAAATGCACTTACATGTTTTTTTTTCACAGACCTCTATTAAATAGGCTAGTAAACAAATTTAGTAGTTAAGCATTCAAGACTAAAAAAATTGCTTGTAAAGCAACTCATCTGGTGGAGTCCACATGTAATGAAGGGATCAAGGTCACATTTGGTTTGTTAAATAGAATAAGTTAGGAATGGAATGGTGGTAGCACAGTGATTTAATAGCTTACAAAAGAAAACATATTGTCATACCACAAATGATCGTGCAAAATTTTTTATTAATCCATAACATGGAAGTTGCAAGGAATAACCATTCCCAAATTTCATGATGGAAATGTCTATTCCTATCCTATTCCATGTTGGATGGAATAACATTCATTTTTGCATGAGTTGTTTTTTTTGTAAATTATTATATCTGTATACTATTTGTATTTCATTCCCACCCTACAAGGTTTTATGAACCAAACATGCTCCAAGTGTTCAAGTTGTTGCATTGCTAACTTAATGAAGCAAGCTTCTCTATACTATAAAGGGGATTCCCCTTTGGTGTCATTTTTTACAGATGTCAAATTTATCCTTGTATAAATATCTTTTATTTTTTAAAAGAAATTAGTGATTGAGGATATAAATGTAAAAAAAAAATTTCTAATCGCTTAAAAATAGGAAACAATTTAAATTTCATCTATCTACCTAAAATGCCCCTAACTATCCTAAAATACTCCTATAATTATCATATTTTGCTTTCTTAATTAAATTTAAATGCCCTTCAACTCTTAGTTATTTTCTCAAAATAAATATAATTTTGAAAAAAAGCATGTATATAGTGAGTGCCAGTGACTAGTATAACGAAAAAGGAACAAATGCTTTCTAAGAAGACATTATTTTAACCCAAATAAGTGAACAAAAAAACTATAGAACACGAACTCCTAACATAATTTTAAAAATGTTTTAGAAAACAAATAATAAAAAACAGAGCTATCGAGCTAGTTCCTCAACATTGTCAGTATCCGAGCTACTATTTGCTTCATCAGTATCAGTGTGTGTGATCATTGATGACTTAGTGGGTCATTACAATCATCACTGCCCTCATCATTATTATCATCGAATTCAATAGGGTATTAAATGTCTACTGTCATCCTCAACCTAAACATTAACATATGAAGTCTGAACCACTGGATGAACATTAATGAGCTAAAAGTAAATTTTTTAGTCCATAGTCATTAATATTAGATAAATCAAATCACTTTCTAATCTTTCCATTTTTCTAGGCTGTGAGTTATTTAGGGTAAACATCAAGTCCATGTTACAAGTAATATGGTAAAGATTTAAAAAATAGAAATTTCTTGTAGTATGTTGCGACTTACAATCCTATCATGATCCTGCTGGATCCAACCAATCATGCCTACAATGATCTTACTACTTTCCTATTAGTTTGCAGTTTGATATAGGATAGGCATTGATTTGGTGAAATAGGATCAGGATTGTACTATCTGTCGTTCCAAATTGCAATTTTAAAAACCATGATCGTCATCATCATCTACGAGGGCATCTCTTCTTCCACTTCCACTGCTTATCATCATCTTAAATTCAGTCTCTTCATCCTCAGTTCCTCTCCCTTTTTCCATTTTTGTCAGCAACTCAGTTTCTTGGTCCCAAAAACAAAGAAAAAAATATCTCCTTCTTAATCAAGTATCATCCTCAGAGAGATTGTTGAGTTGTTCTTTCTGTCCTCAATTTGGGCCAAGGCTTGCCACTTACAGAATCCCTTGCCAGCAAAGAAAAGGTATCTCACAAATATCCTTTCCGAGAGAGAGAGAGAGTTCAGTGTCCTTTCTGTTCTCAATTTGGGCCTTGTGCTTGTTGCTTACAGAGCCCCTGTAGGTTCTGCTTCTAGTTCACTATGACATCCCTAAATATAGCCAAAAAGATATGAGATTGTTGAGTTGTCCTTTCTGTCCTCAATTTGGGCCAAGGCTTGTTGCTTACAGAACCCGTTTTCAGCAAAGAAAAAGTTATCTCCCAAGTATCATTCCAAGAGAGAAAGTGTGTGAGTTAGTGTTATCAATTTGGGTTTTGTGCTTGTTGCTTACAAAACTCCTTGGCTGCTCATTAGGAAGTCTATAGGTTTTACTTCTAGTTCACTATGACATCCTAAATATATAGCCAAAGAAAAGTGTTGTTAGGGATGGCAGGAGCTGGCACTAGAAATTGAGGGCGAAGTGGATCACTAAAGGGGACGACAACTTGGGGTTCTTTTATAGAGTGGAAAATGGGAGGATGAAGAAATTGTTAAGGATCTTGAATTAGATTACAAGGGTTTGGGGCCATATGCAAGATGGAGATTATGGACTGTTACAAAGGGCGGGCTGGAACAAAGAGGTTGCTCTTTTGTGACCTGTTGGTCATTGGTTTGAGTCCAAGGAAACAACTTCTCTGCATAAAAGCAGGGGTAAGGCTGCATACTGTCGTATACTGTGATGACCCTCCCTCTACCCTTGCAAAGCAAGGAGTCTTGTGGCCTGGGAATGCTTTTTTTTTTTTCAAATGGACTCTTACAAATACCTATTTGTTGAGGATTTTGCCTAAGTAGACTGAGGTTGGAGGTTTTGGATTAGTGTCTCATCGAGACAACGTCTGCTAGTAGCTTGAGAGGCCTTTGAAGTTGAAGAAATTAAAAAAAAAAAAAAAGTGTTTGATATGTGTAGGAAAAATCTCCTTGTCCTAATGGTTTCATGATGGCCTTTTTTAAGGAGAACTGTGAGACACTGCAAGAGGATATTTAGGTGGTTTTTTTTAGGAATTCAATAGAAATGGGGTGGTTGGTAATAGTGTGAACTCTACTTTTTCGACCCCTATCCCAAAGGAGGAGAGATCGACGACCATGACTCAACACACCTTCATAAGGTAGACTCATCTTGGACATTTTCTTGGTGGCCAGTGAGGTGGTAGATTGGAGGAGGGGTAGGAGGGTGCTTATCTTTGAGTTGGACTTTGAGAATGCTTATGATAAGGTGAGCTGGGGTTTTTTGGATAATTCAATGTGCAGGAAAGGCTTCGTGGTTGTGTGAAAGAGATGGATTATGGGGTGCTTGAGTTCGACCAACATGTCTGTTATTGTCAATGGGTAGCCTAGACAGTGTTTTAGATCTTGTTGAGGGCTTAGGTTAGGGTACCTCTTATCTTCAGTTTTGTTTACGCTGCTGGTGGATGTCTTAAGTAGGATGCTCTAACATGCGTAGGACTTGAGGGTGATTAGGGGATTACCTGTTGGTGGTGTTTCATCTCCAATTTGCTGATGGCGCTATGTTTTTCTCAAGGACAATGTTGGGAAATTCCGAAAGGATTAAAGGTCAATTTGTTAAATTTTTAAAAGGATTTTTGAATTAAAGGTCAACTTGTCCAAAAGTAGGGTAGTGGGCAGCAAGGATCTTTAGGGGTTTACAATTAGGTGGTTGCGCTATTGTCGAATGACTGTTATCCTATGTAGGCCTCCCTCTCAGAGGAAACCCCAATTCTGTGATTTTTTGGGATCCTGAAATTTGTGATCAAGTAGGAGGCTGGAGGGGTGGAAAAGGGGGTACTTTTCCTTAGGGTGTCATGCCGCCTTCATTAGTGCTGCCCTCCTTAACATCCCTATTTACATTTTATCTCTTTTTGGGCTGCCTGAGAGTGTGGCTAGGATCCTTGAGGGTATGATGCGTGTCTCTCTGGTTGGGTTTTGGGGAGAATAGGAGAGATTATCTTGTTAGTTAGGAGGTTGTTAGCATACCCAAATTGGAAGGCCGGCTGAGACTTGAGAATGTGGTTTCCAAAAACATATTTTAATTGGAAAATGTTGTCAAGGTTTCCCTTAGAGGCACACTCCTTATGAGTTATTAAAAGCAAGTACTGGGTTCATCAGAATGGGTGGGACTTTATAGGTAGTGGGTTTGTTCCTCATGCTAGTCTTGTAGCCTCTAGAAGTTTGTTTCTAAGGTTGCTAGCCTTTTCTTCCCACCTGGCCATTTTAAAGTGGGTAATGGCAACATGGTTTGTTTTTGGGTGGGTTCTTGGGTTGGTGAATGTTTGTTGGAGTTGATGGTGTCTCGCTTGTTTAAACTTTGTACCATGGTCGTTAAAATCACGATCCAGATTGTAGGATCGTACTGTCCTACTTTACTAGAACTATCTTGATCTTACCTAGAATTGCAAGTTGGTAAGATTGTAGTGGGATTGTAGTAGGTTTGTAAGATCCTACATTTGTTCATATTTTTAAAATCTTACTAAAATACTTTTCATATAGGCTGGCATTTTGTTTTGTATAATTTATACATGAAATGGACAACTTAAAAAGTGATTTGGTTTATTTTACATTGACGGAATTATGATTAAAAAATTTTCTTTTTGGTTCATTACTGATTATTAAGTGGTGCAAACTATAAACATTAAGAATGAAGATAGCTAAATAACATTGATGTATTTAACAATGATAATGATGATGATAATGATGATTTTAGTGATGGCCTTTCACTGATAATAGTCTTAGTGATACCAATGAGACAAATGGTGGCTTGGATGCTGATATTTGAGGTAGAATAGACTGAATAGTAGAAGCTAGCTTGATAGTTTTGCTTTTGTTTGTTAAGAATTTTTTTGAAAAAGGAAAATGGATATTCATGTTTGTATAGTTGTTTGTTGATTGATTTGTGTTAAAAATTGTGTTATTTTTTTTTAAATAAAAATTTTAAATTTTTTATAAGTGATTATTTCATTTTCTTTGTGAGCTGCTTTGATTAAATTAGGAATGCAACTATTTGAACACTTCATCTTTCATTTTTTTTTTTGTAATGTGAGGGCTCCCATAGATACTTGTAATTTTTTGAGTCTTCAACACTTACTAGCCAATTCTGTAGTTTTATATCATAGACGTTTATGAAAAAATAAGCATTTTTCATATTTATTTATGTAATCAGTAGAATCTTACGATCTTTGATCTGATTCTACAGTCTGATCCTGCAAACCATCCTAGCGATCCTATGTATGATTTCGATTTTAATAACATTGCTTTATCCCTTCATAGTTCACCTGTCAATGCCTTATCCTCTTCCTCCTCCTCCTTGTAGGGGTGGGCTAGGATTTCTACTTTTTTAGGAATTTCAATGAAATAGAGGTTGATGAGCTTACCACGTTATTCAGCACCCTGAATTGTTTTCCACTGTCTAGGATTTCTACTTTTTTTTTTTTCACTTCGTCAAACCCCCACACCTAGTTTTTTTTTTTCCCTTTGGAGTGACATTGTTTGGAAGGCTAAAGTTCCCTTCAAGTTTCAAACTTTTTATATGGACTCTGACTTTGAACATGATTAACAAGCATGATTTGCTTCATATGAGAACATCTTACAAGACTCTCAACCCTGACATGTGTGTGAAGTGCTGTGAGTTCAATGAAACAAATGTTCACCTTTCTTACAGTGCATGGTTGCTACCCATCTTTGGAGTGCCCTCTTTTCTTGTTTTGGTGTAGCTTGGTCACCACACAGAAGCTGGTTTTTTTTTTTTCTTCTTCTTGTGAGATATTTGGGTTTTGGCAGGGCAGGAAGGCTGAGGTGTTGTGGCATAGTGCTGCTTTTGCTATTTTGTGGACCTTATGGATTGAAAGGAATGCGAGAACCTTCAATGATTGCACAACCTTTTAAGGTCTCTTATGGGATAGAGCAGTGTTTTTGGCTTCTCTGTTGGTCCATTTGCTTGGTTTTTCAGGGGCTTGCCACTTCCCCCCATCTTGTTTAGGATTGGCAGGCAGTGCTTTCACAATATTTTTTTTGGATGATTTTTTTTTTGTTCTTGGGAGGACATGCTGTTCTCCCTTAATTGTACTTTTTTGTTCATTGTTAATATGATTCTTCTCTCTCTCTCTCTCTCTCTCTCTATTAAGAGATCGCTGGATCAAAACTTACCTTATATTTAGGACCTTGGGATTTGGACCTTGGGTTTGGATTTGAATGAAATACAGTGCAACATTGTACAGAGTTTTGTCCAAATACATACAAATCCAAAATTGAGGCTTGAAATCATGCTCCCAAGCACAATTTTAGTATTTGTTTTTTGTTCAACATATAGCACTTTGTTCGTACCCAAGTCCCAAGCTGCCATTGACCTCTTTATTTTTTTCAAATTCCTTGAACTTGTAATCATTTTGGCACTTGGGTGGCATCGTGTTGGCGCCTTTAGCAAATCTGTTTTTAACCTATAAAAAAAGAACATTTTATGCCATTCCAAACATAAAGAAAAGGTATTTTACACAGAAATTAATTTATGTGAGAGTCTTTACATTGAAACAAATTGATCCTATGCCATGAATCTAATGATCTTAGAATATCTTCAACCACTTAACTTTGTAAACTAGTTTGAAGTTGGTAGGGGCCACATCAAGACACCCCCACCTGAATAAATAGTTGGTCATATTGCATTAAAAATAACTAATCTGGAGGAAGGGATATGTCTGAACTGGCATGTGCATTTGAAGTTTAAACACTAGTAATCTCAATTTTTTCTCAGGAATTCTAACTTTTAAGAGTTTGGAGACTCGAGCATGCAACTCTCGGCAAATCAAACTGTTCAAAAAAGCTGGACAAGTGAGTATGCATAGGGATTAAGGAAACCAAGAAATTGTGGCAATTTTGAATTGAATTGTGCCTAAACATTAGAGGAAGATTCTTTTAGCTCAAACTGTCTTTCTATCTTTGCCTGATTAGATATTCCATGGAATGGGATAATGTTTTATTTATTGTGTTCATTCCCTTGCTGTTTTTGTGCGCCTTTAAAGACATACCTTTGTGTGAAGATGGGCAAAAACTGAAAAGGTTCACAAATTCCTTTTTTTTGGATGAACAATAATTGATTACATCTGTTCCAGTTATTTTAAAATTCAATTAAATGGGATCTCTAATATGACATTATTGATGTATATTTCCCCCTACTCTTCATTTTGTAAGGCAACATTGTTTCCATGGTTCATATTATATTATAATCTTCATGTTGTTGTCATCAGTTGAAACGATGGGTTTGGTTTGGACCTTTTTTGGATTTCATGTGTTGCTTTTTTACAGGTCTGATTCCTGTGATGCTGACTCATCTTCCAATTATTACCAGAGTAATGATTTGAATGTTGTTATTGAGGTGCTAAAGTCATCACATATTCATTATGATGGTATTTTAAGTGGAATCTCCAAGCATTGGAACATTCCGGTTAGTTTGTTTAAACCAAGTACGAATATGAACTCTCAAATTCATACCATATGCTCAGAGGCATGCGTTAAGGTTGAAAAGGTTGGTGACAAAGCACTAGAGCAAATCTCAGTCATTACCAGCAACTCTGGATACCCTGGCTCCAATTTTTCAAAGTCTGTTAACATAGATTCTGTGGCTGGGACCCACCATATGGATATGGAAAAGCCATATACAAGTTCTGAAGGGTCAGCTGAAATTACACAAGCAAGTACAGGCATTCAAAATTTTCAGAAGCAGGGGCCTGACTGCTCGAATGCATCTTGTGAAAATCTGAATCAGTCTCTGACTCTAGCTTTGACATCTATCAGTTTGGACATTAAACAGGAAAAAGATGTAGAAACTGCAGTTCCTGGTCATACATCATCCATAATAAGCCCAAGCAAAGGGAATGCTTCATCACAAGTGCAGTTGCGAATTGGTTACATGAACTGTTATAGTTTTGCTCAAACAGCTTCATCAGTTGCAGAAGAGTTGATGCATAAATCATCAAACAAAATCAATGAGAACTCTATAATGTCTGTTGAGGAAATAATTTCAGCTCAATTGAAGGTCATCTTGAAGAAATCTACCAAGTTTTGTTGGCCAAGCATTCAAAACCTCACTGTTGATGCACAGAAAGAAAACTGTGGTTGGTGCTTCTCCTGCAAAGTTCCCAGTGATGACAGGGATTGCTTGTTTAAAATGTGCCATACAGTTCCTGTTTCAGAAGTTTCAAAAAATGAGGTGGCTAGTGTTCGGTCAAAGAGGGATAAGAAAGGCCATCTTGTTGATGTTGTCTGTCATATAATGTCCATTGAAGATCGTCTGCGTGGGCTTCTAATAGGGCCATGGATGAATCCAAATTACAGCAAGATTTGGCGCAAAACTGTTTTGAAGTCGCCTAATATAGCATCAGTGAAACACCTTTTGCTTACAGTAAGGGCTCCACTCTGTCTGTCCCTCTCTGAGCTCAGGATTGCAATTACTATAATTTTGTTTGGTCTGCTTGACTGTTTGATACAAATATTGCCCTAGTAATTGCTTGGAACATATGATCTAAATCTTTGAATACATAGCTTAATTGGGTATCAAATTTCTCAAACAGATTTAACTTCAGTTTGTTGTTTATTTCAGTTTTTACGGTTTCATTTATGATGCAAATAAGGACTTGTTTGTAGCTCGTCTTATAACTAACAAATCTCGTATCTCTATGCAAATAAGGACTTGTTTGTAGCTCGTCTTATAACTAACAAATCTCGTATCTCTCTCAGTAAGCTTTCTGATTGAGTTAGATTACTTACTGTCTTGAGTCTCTTGACTGTAAAACAACCCTGCTTGAGACTAGTTTTTAGTTTGTTGACCTGGAACCATGCAAATGCCCCAAGACCAGACCCAAAAACCATCCCATTGGCGGGTTGGGTTATTAGGTTTCGATTTGGGGCAACTCATGTTGCAGTTATGGTATCTGCATTCCTCAATTCTGAATGCTGGTTGTGTTGGCTATTCCGCAGTTCAGGAGAATCCACATTGCACCCTTAGTAGAAAGATGCAATAAATTAATTTTTATTGTTCTCATTCTCTGCTATTTTAGCATTAATGTATATTGTTTGTTTTTTGGATAGAGAGAAATTTTATAAAGAGAAGCTAAAATGTGTGAGGAGGAACATTGATGTAGATTGTTAATGGCAATTTTGCAGTTAGAGT